>NW_020200902.1:46204-56993 GCF_001531365.2 Cynara cardunculus var. scolymus
ATGTTGTATAGTTTTTAGTCACAAAAGCTGCAATTTCATATAATCTCAGAAAAATTTCAATTAAGATGGGTTTATTGAAAAATAATTTTGTCTTGTAACTAGAGGAGTTTTGGTCGAACAAAACTCATTTTGTGGGGAACCAGAGGTGGTCTGGTTGGTTATCAATGAAGGAATTCATCAATGGAATGTTGGATTGCATGATTAAGAAGCCTTTGATGACAAACCATAGGCTCTGCTTAAGCATATTCAGTCCAGTATGTAAGACCAGAGGGCCTCTGGTTTGATACTTGGGTTATTATTTGGCATTTAGATGGCCAGAGTCTCCGAATAGTGGAACCAGAGGCTCTGGTATGATAAATGCATATGTATGCAATGGATATTCATGAAGAATGAATAGATCCCCCTCAAATGATGCATGTATATTGGTTGAGTTTTAAAAACTCCTCCTTGAACCAATAAAAAGTATGAATCAGGTGAACAGAGGCTCTGGTCTATATAACCAGAGGCTCTAGTTGAAAAGGATGATGGAATAACGTATGAGATATGGCTAAGTATGCAAATGGATATGCATAAGGGATCTGGATCCAAAGACAATGAATTCAGAGGCTTTGGTCTTTAGAACAAGAGGTTCTGGTAGCAAAGTCGAGGATAAAGATGTATGAGAAAATGGTTAAGGGTACGGGAAAGAGTATAGTGGTTGAGGCTTTGAGACCAGAGGGGCTCTGGTTCCAAAGGCTTTGAATCCAGAGGCTCTGGTCTTTAGAACCAGAGGCTCTGGTAACAAAGACGATGAGATGAAGTATGAAAATATGATTAAGTCTATGTGAAGTGAGAAGAGGGAAACTCTTTGGGTCCAGAGAGGCTCTGGTTGCAAAGAGTATGAATCCAGAGGCTCTGGTCGTTAGAACCAGAGGCTCTGGTTGGTGTAAAGATCCTAGGGTTTGATGGAAGAAGGGTGTGGTGTATGCCAAGTCGTAGATGAAAACCAGATATTGTTGGTTTCAAAGGATTTGGAAACCAGGGGCTCTGGTCATTGGAACCAGAGGCTCTGGTTGAGAGGGGCTCTGGGTCCAAAGGGTGATGTGAAAAGATGTGATTAAATGCATGAATGCCCAAGTCCAAGATTGAGACCAAATAGGATCTGGTCTCAAAGAATTGGAGTCCAGAGGCTCTGGTCTATATAACCAAAGGCTCTGGTGAGTAGGGGAATACTTGGTAAAAATTACCAAGTGTATGCTTTGGACCAGAGGTCTCTAGTTCCAAAGTCGATGAAAAACTTTAAGCCATATTAAAAGATTTCTTCATGGCCAGAGGCTCTGGTCTTTAGAACCAGAGATGCTGGTTTGAAGAATCTTCATGATTATGACTAACTTCTTTGTATCACTCGTAGGCATAACCATGAGATATTGAAAATCTCTTATTTAAATATATATAAATTACCTTTAAGTGGTGAGATTTAGCATACCCATCTTGCTGACTAGGAATAAAAATCTTTTCTCATCAAGAGCTTTTGTGAAAATGTCAGCAAGTTGAATCTTAGTGGGAACAAAATACATTTCTATATTCCCTTTCTCAACATTGTCTTTCAGAAAATGGTACCTTACATCGATGTGCTTCGTCTTGGAATGTTGCACTAGGTTTGCACAGATTGCTATGGCACTCTTGGAGTCACGGAGGATAGGGACTTTGTCATAATGGAAACCATAGTCCTTAAGCTGAGTCTTCATCCAGAGAAGTTGTGAACAACAACTAGAAGCAGCAACATACTTTGCTTCTACTGTGGATGTTGAGACACAATTTTGTTTTCTGGATGTCCAACTTACCAGCTTGTCCCCTAAGAGTTGACAGCTTCCAGACGTGCTCATTCTATCAAGTTTGCAACCTGCATGATCTGCATCTATGTAGGCTATTAGATCAAAGCCAGAGTTCTTTGGATACCAGAGACCCAATGATGGAGTTCCCTTGACGTATCTAAAGATCCTCTTGACTGCAGAGTGATGCGATTCTTTAGGATTTGATTGATATCTTGCACAAAGACATGTGGAAAACATTATATCTAGTCTACTAGTAGTTAGATACAGGAGTGATCCAATCATGCCTCTGTAGGTTGTTACATCCACAGGTTTTCCTGATGGATCAGCAAATAACTTAGCGTCTGTAGCCATAGGTGTTCTCATCGATGATGAATTTGAGAGAGAGTATTTCTTCAGAAGGTCAGTCACATATTTGGACTGATTAATGAAAATTCCTTCTAAAGTTTGTTTTATTTGAAGGCCGAGGAAGAAACTTAGTTCTCCCATCATACTCATYTCAAATTTGCTTTTCATTAACTTTGAGAATTTTTCGCAATGTTTTGCATTTGTAGAACCAAATATGATGTCGTCCACATATATTTGAACAAGTAAGATATCGCTTTTGTGCTTTTTGAGAAAGAGGGTYGTATCGATTGTACCTTTTTCGAATCCATTATTGATGAGAAAGATAGATAGAGTTTCATACTAGGCCCTGGGTGCTTGCTTCAGCCCATAGAGGGCTTTATCCAAAAAGTAGACGTAGTCCGGATGTTTTGGATCTTCGAACCCAGGAGGCTGCTGCATGTAGACTTCTTCTTGAAGTTTGCCGTTGAGGAAGGCAGACTTGAAATCCATCTGATAGACCTTAAAGCCTTTGTGAGCTGCGTAGGCTAGGAACATTCTTATGGCTTCAAGTCTTGCAACGGGAGCGAATGTCTCATCATAATCATTCCCTTCTTTCGGGCGGTAGCTTTTGGCAACAAGTCTGGTTTTGTTCCTTATTACGATGCGATCTTCGTCCTTCTTGTTTTGAAAGACCCATTTGGTTCCTATGGTCGTCTTCCCTTTGGGTAGAGGCATAAGGGACCATACTTTGTTTCTTTCAAACTGGAGTAATTCTTCTTGCATCGCGTCTTTCCAGTTTGGGTCTTGTAGGGCTTCTGAAATCTTCTTTGGTTCTATCATGCTCAGAAAGTTGGTGAAGAGACATTCATTTGCAGTGGCAGATCTCGTCTTGACACCAGAGGTTGGATCACTTATGATTTGGTGGTGTGGGTGATATTTTGTCCACTTGGTGCTTGATTGGGGTTCTAAAGCAACATGACGCAACTCTTCATCGACTGATGGAACTGCTTGATCCCCCTCGATGAGATCATCTCCAGAGTTAGACTCTGGATCTTAATCATGATTTGAAGACACAGAAGAAGATGGTGAAGTAACATGAGTTTAAGTAAGAGATGTACCTTTAGCATTGGAGACTTCATGGTCTTCATCTATGCTGGAGATAGATTTTGCATTTGGCTCATGTCCAGAGATTACTTCTTCATCGAAGATGTCTTCAAATAATTGTGCTAACTCTGATTCATTGGGTTTGCCAAGTGATGAATCAGATGCTCTTCTTTGAAGTCCGAGTTCTGAACTTGTTGATCCCAGATCTCTCAATAACACTAATAATCTAGTTATGAATGACCAAATTATAGTGATTTTAATGAAGGAAGTTATGAACACTCGAGAATAAAAGTGAGAATATTTAAGAACAGTCTAGAGCTTCAAAGGTTTAACTTTTATAAACTGAGAAACGTAAGAGCGATTCGTAAAAGCGACTCTTTTACAATAGATCTAAACACCTATTTATACTAATCAGTTAATAAGAAGATAACTATATAATGCTATTTTCTAGTAAATCCTCTATTAACAGATAAGGCATATCTTTTGTATGGATAAGTGCTAATACTGGGATAAACTCGAATTCCAGCTGTTGACATGTCATTCCCAACTGTCATTCATGATATGGTGATTTCATCCTTATCTTCAAATCTTCATTGCATGCTTGGATGAAGTGCTGGAAAATCTTCTAAGTGTTGAYGACCAGAGGATCGATGAGAATGCTCTTTCCATCGCATCCTTGGACTGTCCATCGGTCCTCTGGTTGAACTGTCCATCGGTCCTCTGGTTGAATTCCAGACTTTGTCGTTTTTGCCTTGATGTCTTCATTGGTCTTCTAGTTCTTCATCACTTATTGTTTTCATTAATTTTTACATTATGAATTGTGGGGTTTGACAATCTCCCCCTAAGTAATGAAATAACATAGTCTAGTCTAGAYACACTTGTGAAGAACAGAAACTAGTCTAGTAGAAAAACATCAAATTCCAAATTTTCATTGGATGATGAAATTTCTTACAATACTTGAATTAAAATACATCAAGGMWARAMTAACAAAAACKTTTAACTCATCACGAGCTACCTGAGTATATTTCTCTGAAGTGCAGGAGCAGTCTTCGATATGCGATGATTGTTGATATCTCGTGAATGAGTTGACTCCCTACTTCCCTAAGCACATGGTTTCTGCCCAGTCTTTCTCTAATAATTTTATGAAACCATTCAAGTGTATCTGTTGAATACTTGAAGGCTTCAGTCAGTCTGAAGAATTTTTTAACCCCGAACTCATTCTTGTAAACAAGTCCAAGTTCGGGTTGAGTCAGAACTTAGGAAGATCGTTTCTCCTGCAGGTCCTGGAAGTCTTCGTTTGGAGGAGCACATGATAGTCTTTCAATGCCTAGCCTAAAAGCAATTTCAAAATCACTTTTGGCTCTGTGTTTCACTAGGGATTCCATTGTCTTCACTATTGCTCGGTTTGCCATACCAAATCTTATGTCGTGATCCTGCCTTTGAGCTGTGTAAGCATATAACTCGATCAAGGCGTACGGGTTGAGATTGATGAGTTCATTTTCGTTGAACACACTAACTAACCTACGGGCTCTCTCCACGGTGAACTCGATGTATCAAATAGCTCGGTTGGCAAATGTCTTCACTTTCAAGTCTATGACTCTCCTTATTCCATCATTCGAAAAGACAGCCTGGGGTGCTTGTGTGGTCTGTCTGATGAATTGATGGTGTAAGAGGTTCATAGACTCAGGCGATAGGATTGGAGGATTGGTTGACAAATTCTTATCGTGATCTTCATACATATATTGATGGATATTTTCCATCATGACTGGTTCCCTGGGCGGCAGTTGAGGACATCTCCTTATCGACTCCATGCTATGTATGATTTCATCTACCAGGCCTTATGAAGGTTGCCTTGAAGAAGAAAGAGAATCCGCATGCACCACGGGTTGATGGGTTAAGGGTTGTGTTTCGGTTTGGGTTTCTGTATGGGTATAGGGTATGTTTTTTTTTTGGATGGCTCAGTCTCATGGGCTTGGGTGATTTCTGGTGCATGGGTTTCTGTAGGGGTTTGTGGTTGTTGAGGCGATGGTTGGTTTGTTATAGGTTCTGGTTGTGTGGAAAGGGTGAAGGGTTGAGCTGTACGAGGTGTTGGTGAAGGGGTTAAAGGTAGATTTGTTGTGGGTGAGGAAGTGAAAGTTTGGTTTGTTTCTGTTGGTGGTGTGGTTGGCTCTTCATCGGTTGATGAACTCAACACGATGGGGTCTGGTGTTATGGCTAAGGGAACTTGTATATTTTATACATCATTAGAGGTCAAAGCCTCTGGTTCATTATAGGGCAAAGCCTCTGGTTCCCTTGCTTGGGTTTGTTCGGTTGAGGGTGGTTGTTCTTGTGGTGATGGTTGCTGTGGTGCAGCGGATTCTGTGTGTTGTATAGCCACCACCTCTTTCTCCCCCTCATGAGGTCCAAGACTTTGATCATCGGGGTCTGGATCATCTTGTCTTCTTCGTTTTAGGGGGCGGCTTGACGAGCAGGAGACTCTCGATCTGTTCTTCTTCTTCCACAATCGAATGTGGGAGGCAAGAGTACACACCCGATCCTTGTTGCGTCTTTGTTCTATGGTGCGAAGGAGAGTATTTGTTCATTCTTGCTGTTGTTGTAGACTCTTCCTCAGCGCTGCGGTAAGGGCAACAGATCGGGCAGCAAACTTTGCACTGATCTCATTGAAGGATGAGATGAGTGCCTTGGACAGAGCCTGAAGATCGACTCTAGTGGCAAAATATGTGTTTGGAGATGGTGGTGATGGCACAGAGGTTGTAGTAGATGGTGGAGGATGGGGAAGGTTTGCAAGGAGATTCCTCACCTCTGTAGTAAAGAAGGAGAAGGCTACTTCATAAGATGGGCCTGTAGAGGGAGGTGGGGTTTGACTTTGTTGTGGGATTTAGGCAAGTATGGTGGCGGGTAGTTGGGTGAGGGTGGTTTGTATGGTGGCTATTTGGGTTGTGAGGGTTGCGAGGGTTTCATCGAGTGATGAAGTGGATGGAGGTTGAGGTTGAGGGATTTGAGATATGATGGAGGCGGGTAGTTGATGAAGAGTGCGAAGGATGGTTTGTAGTTGGGTAATGGTGTAGGTGAGGTTTTCATCAGCTTCAGTTGCCTGAGCCGTGAGGGTTGCGAGGGATTGGATGAGGACTTGGTTTCTTTGGGTGGCTAGGGAGGATGAGGTATTGTGGTGTTGGGTGACGGTTTGTTGGAGCATTTGTAGGCGGGTTGTGTTGGCTTGGGTTTGGGATTCGATTTGGGTGAGATGATGTTGGAGGATAGCAAGGGATTGGTGGAGGTCTGGGGTATCGGGTGAGGGTTGGTTGTTCACAATCCCTTGTATGATGAGTTTAAGGTCATCCAAGGACCGCGTCACCGTGTCAACATAGGCTTGGAAATCTGTCTTTGTGACCAGATCGGCTTGTGGGGTAACCCCTGCAGCAACGGATGCTGCAGGTTGTGCCTCTGTTCCTGAGGCGCCTTCTTGGCCTTGTGCGAATATGGACCTCGAAGGACTTCCATCATGTCCTTGATAGCCCTCGAGAGAGGAGCTATCGAAGGGAGAGGTGCATGAAGGAAAGATCGCTCTGAACGATCTATTGGTTCAACGTCATAAGCAACACATGCTTTTGTGTGTGTGAAGGGATATGGCGAGCCCTGAGGCGAAGAGGCTCTTATTTCTTCATCACCTCTCTGTTGAGAGAGGGGTGATGGTAAACATGGTTCCTCGGCTTGTTCATCTCCAGAGGCCCGAAGATTGGCCTCTGGATGGCTGGCTGGGGTTGGGGTTGGACTGGGTCGTCCTGTTTCAATACCCCTTTGGCTTTGATCGCCAGGGGTAGTGGATGTGGTTTCCCTTTGGGAAGTGGGTTGAGGAATTGTATGCGTAAGGCCGGGGAAGCACGAGTAGCATCATCATCATCATCATCATTATCGTCATCATCCGATGAAGATGACGCTTGTGCTCACCCGCTTAGAGGGGGGGACGGCTCTGAATGCTCCGGGGTATTTTCCCTCGGTTCTTGGGATAACATGGAGCGTTCATAGGCCTGGCGTATCTCATTTGTCGATGGTATGACAGTGAGCATAGCCCGGGATAGCGGTCGATTGATGGTGTAGCCCTCCTTCGAGAGGGTTGGTCTATGTCCGTGCATCTTGTAGACCAGGGTGAAAGGCTCCATAGCAGGTAGACCGAGTTTCACCATCACATCCCCAATGAAGAGAGCAAGGAAGCGGGGAAAGAGAACTGTAGAGAGGGGCTTTCCTGCGGCTTGAAGTTTGCATTTTTTTATCACGGCCGCATGAATCTCGTTGTAGATGTGGAAGGCATAGTCAAGATTTAGGTTGAAGAATAGCCCATACATGATTGTCATTATGTTGAGGTTCCCTTGGTGGTTTGTCGTATTGTTCAATCCCGAGTTCCTTTCTTGTGGGAATGCATAACACCCTAGAAACTTTGGCTCGCGATATCTTTAGTGAGCATATCATATCATTTGGAGCGTCCATATCCCCCATTATACCGTGACTGGCTGGATGAAATTCATAGTTTTGCCAGTATTATTGCACGTATTTTAATGGTACGCCAGGGTTCACTAGTGTGAGAGCAGTGAGGAGGATGCAATTCTTGAAGAACTCTATGATTATTGCAAAACGGTCGTCAAATAGGGTGTTGCGAAGTTCAATGGCATGGTTGTTTGGTTTCATGGGCAAAAAGACAAGTGCGCGGCTATCAGCACCTGTTGACTGTACGTGGCTATCATTATTGTTGGATTCATGAGAAGCGAAGGAGGAGGCCATTTTTGTGGAAGTTGCAGGTTTTGTGTTCGTCGGAGTCTTGTTGCAGGTTTTGAAAGCGTAAAGAAGGGATGAAAGTGGAAGAAGGTTATTTATAGGTGAGTTGAGGGTGGGGTTTGGGTAGGGGGTGGGAAAGGAAATGTTTTCTTGATTATTAAAATATAATAATCATGAAAAATTTTGGCGGTTTAAGTTTTGGGTGATATGATTTGAAGAACGTGAGCCGTCGAGGTAGTACGTGCCATTAATGAATTAGACATGTGTCAAGCTGGGGTTAGGGAAGATGAAAAAATGAAACGGCTCATGGGGGATAGCCTGTATGGTGTCAGGCGCGTGGTAAGATGACGTCGTACATTATTTGAAATAAAGATTTATTCCAAATAATATCTTGGAGAAGACGTTTCCCAAAAAAACTTTATTTGAAATCTCATCTAATTGTAAGATTAATACTAATTACGAAGTTTTGGTCTTCTGAAAACCCATGTTGTATAGTTTTTAGTCACAAAAGCTGCAATTTTGTATAATCTTGAAAATGGTTTTCAATTTAGATGAGTTTTAGGGTAAAATCGATTTGTCATGGAACCAGAGGAGATCTGATTAGGCATGACCTATTGGATGAGGAGCCAGAGGAGTTCTGGCTTGACATCAATGATGTTTGTATATGTATTATTGGATTTGCATGATTTATAAGCTTTGGTTAGCAAACCAGAGGCTCTTGTTAAGTTTGGAAATCCATTATGTAGAACCAGAGGAGTTCTGGTTAAATACATATATATATATATATATATAGCATTTTAAGAGGCCAGAGGCTCTGGATAGTAGAACTAGAGGCTCTGGATGGAAAATGCACGTTCATATAATGAAAAAGGTGAAAAAGAATTGCTCCCCCTCAAGTGATGCATGTGAATGGATGTTGAAGGTATCAAAAACTCCCCCTTAAAAAGATAAAACTTAAGAAAAATTGGGGACAGAGGCTCTGGTCTATAAAACCAGAGGCTCTGGTTTTGAAAGAAAACGAAGCCAGAGGCTCTGGTCTTTAGAACCAGAGGCTTTGGTTGTGGAGCATGGCTTGGGGTTTTTGAAAAATGAGTGATATGAATGTGATGGATGAGGCTGTGAGACCATAGGTGCATTGGTGCAAATGACATTGAATCAAGAGGCTCTGGTCTCTAGAACCAGAGGCTCTGGTTGTGGAAGCAATGAATGTGATGTGTATGAATGGGAAAAAGAATTGTCTTTGAGACCAGAGGTGCTCTGGTTACAAAGACTTTGAATCCGGAGGCTCCGGTCTTTATAACCAGAGGCTCTGGTTGGAAAGACGATGAAATGGAGTATGAAAGGAAATAGGTAAGACCATGTGGAGTGAGATTAGGGTAACTCTTTGAGACCAATGGGGCTTTGGTTACAAAAAGTTTGAAGCCAGAGGCTCTGGTCTTTAGAACCAGAGGCTCTGGGTGGAGAGGCACACTTAGTTATGAAAACTAGTTTTGTAGTGTTGGACTAGAGAGGCTCTGGTTCCAAAGGTGAAATAATGAATAAGATGTGGATTCAAGAGTCCAAGGTTTGAGACTAGGGCGTCTCATAAGTGTTGGAGTCCAGAGGCGCTCGTCTATAGAACAAGAGGCTCTGGTTTGGAGAGAAAGACTTGGTAAAAAAAATACCAAGTATTTGCTTTGAACTTGAGGGGGTCTGGTTGCAAAGATGAAATATTTGCCAAATATTAACCAAAGTTATTCTAAACGGCCAGAGGCTCTGGTCTTTATGACCAGAGGCTCTGGTTCAGGATTCTTAGAATATATGGCTAAGATATTGTATCACTTATAGGCATAACCATGAGATATTGAAGATCGCTGGTTTAAAGATAATTATTGCCTCTAAGTGGTGAGATTCAGCATACCCATCTTGCTGACTAGAAATAAAAAACGTTTCTCATCAAGAGCTTTTGTAAAAATGTCAGCAAGTTGAATCTCAGTGGGAACAAAATACATTTCTATGTTACCTTTTTCAACATTATCTTTCAGAAAATGGTACCTTATATCGATGTGCTTGGTCTTTGAATGCTGTACTGGGTTTGCAGAGATTGCTATGGCACTTTTGGAGTCACAAAGAATTGGGACTTTGTCAAGTTGGAAACCATAGTCCTTAAGTTGAGTCTTCATCCAGAGAACTTGTGAACAACAACTAGCAGCAGCAACATACTCTGCTTCTGCTGTAGATGTTGAGACACAATTTTGTTTTCTGGAGGTCCAACTTACCAGCTTGTCCCCCAATAGTTGATAGCTTCCAGACGTACTCTTTCTATCAAGCATGCAACTTGCATGATCTGCATCTGTATAGGCTATTAGATCAAAGCTAGAGTCCTTTGGATACCAGAGACCCAATGAAGGAGTTCCCTTGAAGTACCTAAAGATCCTCTTGACTGCAGAGAGATGCGATTACTTGGGATTTGATTGATATCTTGCACAAAGACATGTGGCAAACAAAATATCAGGTCTACTAGCGGTATCGTAACCCTTGGCCTTCTAGGAGGTCATGGGTTCAAACCTCACCATAGTGAGGAGGGTGTGTGAGTTTATTTGTTGCATTTGCCGTATATAAATATTATATACTTAAAAAAAAAGACATGTGGAAAACATAATATCCGGTCTACTCGCAGTTAGGTATAAGAGTGATCCAATCATGCCTCTGTAGGTTGTGACATCCACAGATTTGCCTGATGGATCAGCAAATAACTTAACTCCTGTAGCCATAGGAGTTCTCATCGATGATGAATT
>NW_020200902.1:57573-59079 GCF_001531365.2 Cynara cardunculus var. scolymus
TTTTGCAACAAGCCTGGCTTTGTTCCTTATTACAATGCCATCTTCGTCCTTCTTGTTTCGAAAGACCCATTTGGTTCCTATGGCCGTCTTCCCTTTGGGTAGAGGCATAAGAGACCATACTTTGTTTCGTTCAAAAATGTAGAGCTTCAAAAATGTTTTTTGGTTCTATCATGCTCAGAAAGTTGGCGAAGAGGCATTTATTTGCAGTAGCCGATCTCGTCTTGACACCAGAGGTTGGATCACCAATGATTTGGTGATGTGGGTGATTTTTTGTCGACTTGGTGTTTGATTGAGGTTCTGAAGCAACAGGATGCAGTTCTTCATCGACTGATGGAACTGCTTGCTCCCCCTCAACGAGATCATCTCCAAGGTTAAACTCTGGTTCTTGATCATGATCTGAAGACACAAGAGAAGTAGATGGTGAAGTAACATGAGCTTCTGTGAGAGATGTACCTTCAACATTAGAGTCTGCATGTTCATCATTGACTCTGGAGATGGATTTTGCATTAGGCTCATGTCCAGAACTTACTTCTTCATCGAAGATGTCTTCAAATAATTGAGATATCTCTGATTCATTGGGTTTGCTAAGTGATGAATCAGATGCTCTTCTTTGAGGTCCGAGTTCTGAACTGTTGTGTCCAGAAGTCATTGGGGTAGAGTCATCGGAGGACACATTGATGCTTTCAATAACAATTCTAGTCTTTTTGATGTAGACTCTGTAGGCTTTGGCGGTTTGAGAATAACCCAGAAAGACTCCCTCATCAGCTTCCTTGTCGAACTTGCCAAGATATTCTCTATCATTAAGTACAAAGCATTTTCACCCAAAGACATGAAAATATTTGACGTTTGGTCTTCTTTGGTTGATGAGCTCATATGGGATTTTTTGTTGTCTTTTGTTGATGATTGAGCGATTCTGGGTGAAGCATGCCGTGGAAATAGCTTCAGCCCAGAATGTGATTGGTAACTCCGATGAAGCGAGCATGGTCCTTGCTGCCTCCACAAGGGTTCGATTTCGTCGTTCTACTACTCCATTTTGTTGTGGAGTTCTTGTTGATGAAAAGTTTTGAGTAATGCCTTCACTGAAGAGATAGTCATCAATTTTGGCATTTTTGAATTCAGTTCCATTATCACTACGAACCTTTACCAACTTTTGTTGTAGAAGGACTTACACGCCTTTTCATCACTCCAATGAGTAGATCTGGAACATCTGATTTCTTCTTTACGAATTCAACCCAAGTGTATCTGGAGTATTCATCGACCAATACCAGCATATACTTCTTTCCAGAGAGGCTTTGAGTGGATATCGGCCCACAGAGGTCTTTGTGAAGCATATCCAAGGGCTTGGTGCAGGAGGTCTTTGACTTAGTTTTATGTGAGGCCCTTTTTAGTTTTCCCAACTCACATGCTGAGCAAAGATGATCTTTTTCGAATTTGAGAGCAGGAATTCCCTTGACCAAATTCTGTGTGGCTAGTTTTCTTAGTGCATCAAAGTTGAGGTGAGAGAAT
>NW_020200902.1:62459-64077 GCF_001531365.2 Cynara cardunculus var. scolymus
CTGATGGAGTGGAATTGACAATCAGAGATTCTGGTTTAACCATAGGGTTTCCATTGGTTTCTGATTTAGAGGTGTCATTTCTTCCATCAGAATTCTTACTTATATTGTTCTCGTATACCACATTTTCAATATCTTGTCTTGAAACGATAGTTTTTCCATCGACTTTAACTCTTTTAAAATTTGCTTTTGGTTTTGGAGTAAAGTCGGGTTTTTGAATGCATCCAAGTTTGAAAGTGGATTCAATAGTGGATTTCTTTGATTCGATGAAAGAGTCCAATTCATTGAATCCAATCCCTTGAGTGTCCGTTTGACCATTTAATTTTTCATAAACGTCTTGGGCATCTTTGTACTTCTTCATCAGAAGTTCATTGGTTGAAGCTTCTGGTGAAGAATTTCCCGCTCTTTTTGAAAGAAATCTTTAAGAGCAACTGAGTTTAGTCTCTCTTCCTTGGATTCCTTTAAGGCCTTAGTTTTCTTTTCTAGGTCCTTAGTTATTCATTTGTTTAATTCCAGAAGTTTATCTTCCTCTAATTTCTTAAGAATGCTGATGCGAGTCTTTTCCTTAGCAAGTTCGGCTTTTTCTTCGGTTAGAAGGTCAGTCTTTCTTTTGTAGAAACTTTCTTCTTTTTCCGCTTTTACCCTTTCAGATTTTTCAAAATTTAATTTCTCTTTTAATTTAAAGAAATCTTCTGAAAGTTTTATAACCCTTAACTCTAGCTCAGATGGAGCAGAGTTGGTTTCATTTGATGTAGACTCACATACCTGATTAGCAGAGTTGGAGGCAGATTTTGCATTGGACGTGGCCATCAGACAGATGAGTGCTTTGTCTTCATCATCTGATGAAGAATCAGACACCCAATTTTCTTTTTCGGCCATCAGGCTTCGCTCTCTAGGATTATACTTGTATTTGTTCTTGTATTAGTCAGCATCCTTTACCAATCGTCCTCTCCATTCTTTGGAAAAATGTCCGAGTTTTCCGCACCTGAAGCATCGGAGGTCATTTTTCCTTCCATCCTTGTCTTCTTTCCTCTCGTCTCTTCTGTCTTCTCTTCTTTCTTCCCTCTCTTCTCTTCCATCTCTTCTATCTTTCCTCAGATGAAATTTGGATGGCTTCCTTTCATAGGATGACTGGTACCTTTCCTTCTTGAACTCTTTTCGTTCATAGGGTTTCTTGATGAACTTTTTTTGGAACTGCTTTGTAATCAAGGCCAAAGATTTGGCAAAAGCTTTAATTTCATCATCTGATTCAGAAGTTTCTTCTTCAGATTATGATTCTACCACCAATGCTTTCTTGCCTTTCTTCTTATGTTCTCTGGTAGGGGTCCTTGATATTTCCTTTTCATCGGCAGCAAGAGCTAGAGGTCCACCGATGGATACCTTCTTCTTCATTATGTCGTTCTCTTGTGCTGCAAGAGTTCCATACAGATCATGAAGTGACCAGCTGTCTAGGTCCTGGTTTGCTTGAAGGGACATAGACAGCTGAGTCCATTCATCGCCAAGACTTTTTAGGAATAAAACATTGTTTTCTTCTTTAGTTCTGGAGATATCGTTTCGACGACATTGATTGATCAATGTGTTGAAGCGATCGTATGTCTTCTGTATCGGTTCATCAGGAAGG
>NW_020200902.1:64972-75498 GCF_001531365.2 Cynara cardunculus var. scolymus
GTGTAGCTGTCGACTTGTCATCTCCAGCTGTCTTCCATGGTATGATGAATCATCCTTATCTTTAAATCTTCAACGTATGCCTCTGGATGAATTGCTGAATAATTCTCTAAGTGTTGTTAACCAGAGAGGCGATGAAGATGCTCTTTCCATCGCATCCCTGGTTGTCCATCGGCCCTCTGGTTGTTCTCCAGACTTAGCCAATTCTGCCTTGATGTCTTGATCGGTCTTCTGGTTCTTCATCACTTATTGTTTTTCATTACTTTTTCAGTATATGAATTATGAGGTTTAACATCCTTTGACATGTTTTTTTTAAAATAGACTTCAAATGATCTTTTTAGAAAAATAATAATCTAGAATTGGTTTGAAATCTACAAGAATAGAGTCCCCCTCGTATGACTTAGCACAGGGGTCCCGCTACCCAGTTAGCGGGTGGGGTCAAGGAACAACGCCATTGCAGGGTTTGGGAGCAGCGCCCCCAGAAAAATTTTAACTCTTAAGAAAATGAAGAACCCCACTTCTCACTAGAAAATACCTAAGGTTATCGGACACCAAAGATTATCGCTCACAAAGGTTATCGGACAAGGTTGAGCGATGAGAGATGTTATCGGACAACATAGTGTGCGATGATGAAATTTATCGGACAAGCTTCGAGCGATGAAGCTTGTTATCAGACAGACTACGAGCGAAGAATTCCTTACCGGACAACACTTAGTCTATGAAGAATACTTCTGGCTCACCTCTTTAAGCAATATGATAACCGGGTTCCGATTATATAATTTGGGGTGGTTTGAAAGATTTTGGTAAGTAATTGTTTTATTTATATTTTGTAATTATTTGATTAATTGTTTATTATATGTTCTTCACCTATGATGCATATATATAGTATATATATGTATATGATTGAATGTGAGAAAGAGAGCTCTAAATAATAAAACTCACCGCCTTAATATGGCAAGTGTATAAAAGGGTAAATTTTGAGAATTTATCCCATTTCTATTTTGGAAGAAAAGGGAAAGAGAGAATCTGTGTGAATTTGCTAAAAAAGGAAGCTGATTCTGTGTATTATTTTAAGTCTTTGTTGTATGTGATTCATCTTCAAATAAGTACATCTAAGGTGAGTTTTACAATGTTCGGTAAATCTATGTATAACATTTCTGGTAGTTTACTGTTTATATGATGATTGTATTTCAAAGTTAAAATCAGAGTGGATGTATGTATATATCTTATCATACAATGCTTGGTCTGGTAAGGACCCTTATCGCTCCTAGTGTTGTCCGATAAGGACCTTTATCGGACAAGGCATCAACTGGATTGTGTGTTTCATCGCCCATGTGTTGTCCAGATTGGGTGTTCATTGCCTAAGTGTTATTCGTTGATGGTGTTCATCGCCGAAGTGTTGACCATATGAGGGGTTCATCACCCATATGTTATCCGATGAGGGCAGTGATCGCCTGTGTTGTCCAATGAGGGTTGTTATTGCCCATTGCGTTGAAAATTGTTTAAAGCCATTCTTGGCTAAAAATGTCATATTTGATTACATTTTTATGAGGGAATATGGGTGACATATCAAGGAGAGGTGTACCGTTGGATAAGGGTGGCATATCAAGGAGAGGTGTACCATGGAATAAGGGTGGCACATCAAGGAGAGGTGTACATGGGATAAGGGTGACAATTGTGAAATCTGTGTTTTGATCATAACTCTTGTTGTCACATCCATGAGATGCAATGATTCAAAGTTATCATATTTTTGTGATGTGAAGACTTGAAATTATTACTCTTATTGATATGATAATAATGATGTTGTGTAGAGGAGGAAAATGGCTTATAGCCAGAAGCTTTAATTGTCTGTGTTTAGAATAAACAATGTTTCTGAGGTATTGGATATTTCACTTCAATTGTTTAAAAGAGTATGGTTTGATAAAGAACCCATACGGTCTTTGTTAATCATTAAAACCTATTTTTCTTTTAAGTCCAATACAATTCTAATTTTTAAAATTTAGACAATAACCAAGAACTCTGGTTAGTCGAATTCCCTTGTAAAATTTAAAAGTTAAGTTTAGGAGCTCTTGTCCTTATGCGCCATAAGACCTCTAGGTATTTCGTACTGAATGATATGAGAACCTAAGTGGTTATATTCCATGTGTGGTAACAAATGAATTTATAAATCATATTTTTGTTTGTGATATTTGAATTATATTTTATAAAAGTTGTTGGATATTCGTAAAATTTCAACTATATTTTATAAAGGGGATTTCTCAGTAAACCTCAAGGTCTAACCCTCATTTTGTGTTTCAAAAATATACATTGCAGGTCAGATTTTACCAAGGGATAAGGGGAAGGGGGAAATGTGAAATTTTCCTATTATGCTTAATTGTTTTATGAAGAACAATATGTGATGTCACACCCCATTAAAGCGGAAACACGAGATGTAACAGGTAAGCGTGTCACAGCAACAGATAACAAATAACACCATAAGTTTTACAAGATTACATCCATAACCAAGTTGGTGTTTGAATACTTCAAAACAAAATTTACAAAATACACAAAATCATTGTTGTTACAAATATGCTCCAAAAACTTCATTTCTTTACTTATTTCCTGAAAAGCATGAAACATAAAACAACGTCAACTACAAGGAGTTGGTGAGTCCACAGGTTTTCATATGCACAAAACTATTTACAATGCATAAATCATTTCTTGCAAACTAATACATGAACTTGCACTCGATAAATATAAATCTATAACGATGTTTAAACTTGAGACGCTACTGAGCCTTTCCTGACCAATGTGCCCCATTATTTTACGAACGACCATAAGTAGCCCGTATACTCACTTAGGTCCCACAGTTCGTAGCAGTACTAATTCAGCGGTGGTCAAAATTCCACAAGATTAGACTAATAAAACGTAGGTAATGTAATGTGCACCCCTTTCTGGGTGGGACTGTCAACACAATAACGGCTATCCACAATTACCACGGCCCGAGAACGTGCCCAAGTTAACTAGTAACGTTTACGAGAGGGGACTTTTTAAAAAATATCCTCTCAAGTACATCAATTTACCATTTATACCATAGTGCAATACAGTTAATTTTTCATGACTTCAACAAATCTTGACTAAACAGTTCTTTAGTCCAACAGTTTTACAAATAAACAATATAGTTTGCATAACTTCATGTTTTTCCCCCAATTTAAATAAACAAAAAGCTTTCAAAGTGGGGCCGTGAATACTCACTTGTTTGCTGTTTTGAATATCCAAGAGCTTGACAATGCTTGAAGCTCTAATCGTCCACTCTAAACTTTCCTAAACAGTCCAACATCCAGAAATTAGATCACGTATAGGTTCTCGATAAAGATAAAGTTAAGTATGTCTTATGTAATGCCATTGAGTTTTCTTGATTTAAAGTTGATACTTATATCATTTGCTCTTTCAAATAGTCCAACAATTATACATTTTAAAAATCAAAGACCTTTGAACATAAAGCTGCCATTTGGACAGAATGTAAATTCTGTTTTTGTAATTTTGGTCTCACAAATAACTATTAAAAGGAACCTTTCATAACTCTTTTTTAGTCCAAATTTTTATATCATCAATAGTAACGAGTTAAACAGATTTCTCCCGAATATCAAGAATTTTGGATGGGTGTAAGGCACTGCTTATTACCCTAAAACTTTGAGTGACACAGTCCCCAAGACAGATTGCACACTCTTCGAGTGACGGCCATTTGGGGGGTCTAAGCTCATCATTTTTCAGTGATTTTAACTTTATTTTAAATCTAACACATAAGGATAACTTCCAAAAAAAGAATCACCCATTTTCATTGAGTTTTGAAGGAGATAAGACCGTTTTAAAATGCATGCAAGATTCTGTCAGCAATGCTCTTTTTGCACCATAATCTTGTATCAAGAACTTGAAGGCTCAAAATTTAATATTTTTGAGTGATACTAGTTGCATTAGAAAGATAACTCATTAAAATAAGTTCTTGAAGAAAAATAAACCATTTTGGAGGAATATTTTGAGAGATATGATCGTCCAAAGTAGGTTTTACCTACTGTCAAGTGTGTTGTTGCACACTTATTTTGTTTTAAACACTAGAAGGTTCAAAACTTAATCTTTTTATGGACAAAAACCCACATGCAAACTCTTTTACCAACTTTTCTTGAGTTCTAATATCTGTAGGTCATAGATTATCATCATTTTGAGGACATTTTCATGTCATTGATGTATAATCTCCCATCTTAGATTCTCTAGAAAGTTTGTTTATAAAAAGGAGAAAGAAGAAAAGTTTAGAAGATGAGAAATCATATCGAAAAATAAGGATAAAGCCACTAGTCCCTTACCTTTTGATTGCAACTTCTTGAAGTTTTGAATGTTCTTCAAAATGATGGAATTTGAAGGGTTTTGGGGAGTGATTTCGGGTGGAGTGGAAGAGGAAATGAAGATTTCAAAAGAAATGGGGTTTTATATGTGTTTTAAATGAATAAAAGGGCCAGTCTCTTAAGGCTCATGTCCATAACAATAAAAAATTTATTTTTCTTTTAAACAAAATAAAGCTCATTTAAATTATAACAAAAGTACATTTTATCAAAAAAAAATTGATAAAAAATATCATTATTAAATCAAAGTTCCACATTTTTGGTAAAATTATTTGGACATTCAAATGAGACTTTTATATTTTAATTTGGACTTTATAATATCAACTTTATTATATTTGGAGCATTTTTTTAATATATTTGGCATTACATAAGTTAACTTTATCAGTTACCCGTCGAAACAAGGTTTCCTGAACTATATTTTGGGAACTAAGCCAGATGAATTCTAATCAACATTACTCGATCCTAATAAAAATATAATTCTAAATATAGAACCCTATAAAGGTGCTAACCTGACGTTCCAAAAATGACGGATGCCACAGTCTCCCAATGCCAGAAGAATTTCGTCCCGAAATTTTATTCATCAGTTCCTAGTTTAAGATTCGTTTGAGAACAAGTGGGGATACTTGCTTTTCATAAAATCTTCTCTTTCCCACGTGTACTCCGGTCCATGCCTCAAAGTCCAATGAACTTTTACAATTGGGATCTTGCTACGCCTCAACTGCTTGACTTCTCTATCCAAGATTTCTATTGATTTTTCAACGAAGCGCAAATGATCATTAATTTGTACATCTTCCAATGGCATGACCAGAGTTTCGTCAGTTAAGCACTTTTTGAGGTTTGATACATGAAATGTATCATGAATAGCGCTTAATTCTTGTGGAAAATTTAACTTATATGCCACTGGCCCATTTCTCTCAGTTACTTCAAATGGACCAATATATCAGGGACCCAATTTACCACTTTTCCCAAAACGCATTACTCCTTTCCATGGTGAGACTTTTAAGAGTACTTTATCTTCTTTTTGAAACTCTAATGGTCTCCTCCGATTATCAACATAACTGTTCTAGCGATCTCTTGCAGCCTTGAGTCGATCCTTGATAATTACAATCTTGTCAGTAGTCTCTTGGATAACATCAGGTCTAGTTAAATGTCGATCACCAATTTCTAGCCAATTGAGGGGAGATCTGCACTTGCGTCCATATAATGCTTCATAAGGCACACACTGAATATTGGCATGGTAGCTGTTGTTGTATGCAAATTCGACTAACGGAAGGTGCATATCCTAGCTTCTACCAAAATCTATGGCACTTGCGCGCAACAAGTCTTCAAGTGTCTGGATTGTTCTTTCCATATGTCCATCCGTTTGAGGGTGGTATAAAGTACTTAGATCTAGACGTGTACCCAATCCTCCTTGAAGTGATTGCCAAAATCTTGACGTAAATCGACTGTCTTTATCCGAGAGGATGGAAAGAGGTACTCCATGCCGGGTAATGATTTTATTTATGTAAATTTGTGCTAGCTTCTCCATCTTATAATCTTCTCGGATCGATAGGAAATGAGCAGATTTCGTCAGTCGATCTACAATTACCCAAATAGCATCATGCCTTTTCCTAGTCCTGGGCAACTTAGTTATGAAGTCCATTGATATTTGTTCCCACTTCCATTGGAGAATCTCGGGTTGTTGAAGTAGATCGAATGGTTTTTGGTGTTCAGCCTTGACCATTGCACAAGTTAAACACTTGCTTATATACAGTGCAATGTCTTTCTTCATTCCAGGCCACCAATAGTGTTCCTTAAGATCCTTATACATCTTATCCGCTCCCGGGTGGACTGAGTATTTTGATCGATGGGCTTCATCCAAAATTATGGATTTAATATTGCCAATCTTAGGTATCGAAACCTTGTCTCCCAAATTATACACTCTATCTAATTTCAGTTGAAACTTAGTCTCTATGTGGTGTAGGGTCTCATTCTTCAAATTCTCCTTCTTTAATGCTTCCTTTTGATTCTTGAGAATTTGTGCCTTCAGACTTGTGTTTACTATTGCTCCCAAAGCCCTCACCCTTGTTGGTTTCACTCTTTCCTTCCTACTTAGAGCATCRGCTACCACATTTBCTTTGCCGGGATGGTACTTAATTTCACAGTCGTAATCACTAAGTAATTCAACCCATCTTCTTTGTCTCATATTAACATCTTCTGGTTAAGGATGTGTTGAAGGCTTTTGTGATCAGTGAACATAGTGCACTTGGTACCATAAAGGTAGTGCCTCCAAATCTTAAGTGTAAATACTACGGCTCCCAATTCTAGGTCAAGCGTAGTATAGTTCTTCTCGTGCACTTTGAGTTGCTTTGAGGCATATGCAATGACCTTATCTTTTTGCATTAGTACGCATTCTAATCCTTGATGTGATGCGTCACAATATACCCCAAAGTTTTCCGAACCTTCTAGTAAAGATATAATAGGTGCATTACATAGTTCATTCTTAAGAGTCTTGAATGCCTCTTCTTGTTTTTCTCCCCAAACAAACTTCTTGTCTTTTTGAGTTAAAGCTGTGAGTGGTTGCGCAATTTTTGAAAAATTTGCAATGAATCGCCGATAGTAGCCTGCCAAACCAAGAAATTGACGAATTTCCGTCGGGGTTCTTGGGGCTTCCCATTTTTTCTTAATGGCCTCAATCTTTGCAGGATCTACCTGAATCCCTTTTTTCATTAACCACGTGACCAAGAAATTGTACTTCACGAATCCAGAATTCGCATTTGGAGAATTTTGCATACAATTTCTGGTCCCTAAGTAGTTCTAATATCATTCTTAAGTGATGCTCATGATCCTTCTTACTTTGTGAATAAATTAGTATGTCGTCTATGAAGACAATTACAAATTTATCCAGGCATGGTCAGCAAACCCTATTCATCAGATCCATAAAGACTGCTGGTGTATTGGTTAACCCGAATGGCATAACCAAAAATTTGTAATGACCGTACCGGGTCTTAAATGTCATTTTGGAGGTGTCCACTTCTCGAATTCTCAGTTGATGATATCCGAATCGTAGATCGATCTTTGAAAAATATACACCACCTTGAAGTTGATCGAACAAATCATCGATTCTAGGAAGAGGGTATCTATTCTTGATGGTCAACTTATTAAGTTCCCTATAATCAATGCACATTCGAATTGATCCATCTTTCTTTTTGATGAATAGAACTGGTGCACCCCATGGTGAGAAACTAGGTCTTATGAATCCTTTATCCAATAATTCTTGGAGTTGACCTGACAATTCTTGCATTTCTGATGGGGCCAATCGGTATGGTGCTTTTGCCACTAGGACAGCTACAGGGATTAAGTCAATACTGAATTCGACTTGTCTTGGCAGGGGTAGTCCTGGTAAATCTTCGGGAAATACATCAGAAAACTCCCGAACTACAGGGAAATCATCATTACATTTCTCTTTGACCTTCTTATCAATAACATGTGCCAAAAATGCAACATAATTCTTCTTTAAGTACTTCCGCATCTTCATGCATGATACTATCCTAATTTTTCGATCTGACTCGTCTCCTCGAATTACAATTGAGTCACTTCCTTCTTGAGGAATTCGGATAACCTTTTCCGAACAAACTATTTCAGCTCTATTTTTGGATAGCCAATCCATGCCTATAACTATATCAAAACTTCCTAGCTCAATCGGAATAAGATCTATGCTAAAATCTTTTTCGGCTAAACTTAGAGTGCAGTTCATGATTATGTCCCTAGCTCTAATTTCTTGACCTTTGGAAAGTTCTATTATGTAAACTTCTTTCAACCTTTGAGGCTTTATGTTAATCTTTGGCTTAAAATCTAATGATACAAAACTTCTATCTGCTCCTGAATCAAATAATACTGATGCGAATTCATTATTCAAAAGAAATGTACCTGTAACCACATTTGGATCATGCCTAGCCTCCTTTGCTCCGATCTCAAATGCTCGGCCCCGTGCTTGACTTTCTGGGTTCCCTTGATTGATTGGTCGGTTTTGGTCAACACTTGTTCCTTGTTTTCTCCTTGGACATATATTCCTCATATGATCTGGACTTCCACATTTATAACATAATCACTTTTGATAATCCTTTGCAAGATGACCCCTTTGGTGGCATCTTTGGCAAGTGGTGCAATTTCCCCATTGAGGATATTTACATTTATTGCACTTGGGTTTGTTTCCTAGTTTTACCACTTGGGTCTGTACTCCAAAATTTCCTACCATTTTCCTATTCTTTTCATATCTTCCCCCAGATCTTTGGCTCGTATGTTCCTCTATCTTTCTCTTTCCCTTGGCAAATTCTCCAGACCGAATAGCATTATTTGTAAGCTTGGTAGCAATGTCTATTGCCTCCTGAAGGGTCTTTAGGTTTGCCGAGGTGATATTTCCTCGAATCTCTGGAGACAATCCCCAAATATATCTCTCGATTCAAACTTCCTCAGGTGTCACCACATGTGGCACTAAATTTGCTAACTCATGGAATCGAGCAGTATATGCAGCTATGTTTTCCCCTTTCATCTCATGGTTCCATAATTCCCTTTCCAACTTTTGGAGTTCATTCCTTGGACAGTATTCGTTCTTAACAAGTTTCTTGAACTTCTCCCATGAAAGTTGGTTGGTCGTTTCCCAACCCCTAGTCTGAACTAATGTGTTCCACCATGTCAGTGCTCGACCTTGCATTAAACATGCAGCATATTCTACTTTGTTTGCTTCAGTGCATTTACTGATATGGAGGACAGATTCCATACCCTCAATCCAAGTTAATAATCCTACGACTCCCTCGGTTCCATGGAATTCTTTTGGGTTGCAGGATCTGAAGGATTTATAGGTGCATTCCCTGAGTGTTCTAAGCTCAGAATTGGTTGGTTGGTTAGCGTTCAGCCCTACCGCTACCTGGCTGATAATGCTGGGGAGTGCGGCCAAGAGTTGTTCTGACACGAGTCGTGCAACTTCAGGGTTTTTTCTTCTTGGCGGCATTTTCTAAGGCCTAAGTCAAAAGGGAATTTCGTCAATTTCATTGCCATATCAATGATAATAACTTCTAGTYATTTAAATGATGCAAAGGATATTCATCTTGTGGATAACATTCAAGCATTTACATAATCGAACATAATAATTTTATATTCAACCCTGACTTGATGTAGATAAGCATTTCTCAAAAGATGCCATAAGTTCATAGTTGTTTACAGCCCACCAAAACAAGATCTTAGGTTTCAATGCAAAAGAGTAAATATTCTATCACTAGATATCATTTTTATAGTAACATCCAACCAATCAGCATTCCTAGCATTAGCATCATCATCCCACTCACCACCAGGCACTTGTACAATCTCATAATCTCCCGTCTAGCAGTGATGACGACATCGGAGGTTCTCATCATACGCTGGTGGTGCATTTCCATAACATCAGATAGGTTGTTCAAAATATGGTGGTGATATCCCAGCCGGGTCTGGTGAGTTTGAGTCTCTGATGCTATTCTCCGCACCCATTCTCCTTCAGCCAGATTCATGCCCTGAGTGTAGGATGCAGGTACTCCTGTCACTACCTGAGAGGTCCTGCTCCCATGTTGTGGTTGGGATGACTCCCCTCTAACTCTAGTGGAATTCTCAAAAGTCACCCGCCAAGGTAGTGGAACACTTTTCCTAGATGTGACTCTAATCCTTGGACCATGAAAGGATTGAGGTGGAATATCGGGCACTGGCTCCGATGGGGGCAATATGGATGCAGGTGATGAAGCAGGTGTCTCGCTAGTCGCTGTGTCCTCATGCTCATAAGGGTCTACCTCTTAATTGATGGATGAGTTCCTTCTGGATCGGCAAACCACATAACCGGATTCGTCTGCTGAATATTCACTAGGAGTAGATGATGCCATAGTGATCTGCGATATTAACAATCTTAGTTACGAAATGTACCATCTATAAGTGCTTAGTGTTACAAAAAAATAGCTTCTAAGCAAGGCTAATGGTGTCAATCAAGCTAGAGCCTCTGGATAGCCAAAGTCTCAGGTTGCATTACCAGAGCCTCTGGTTGCATTACCAGAGCCTCTGGTTGCATTACCAGACTTAGAAATTTTTTGGGTTCTAGTCCATCGGTCCTCTGGTTCCACATACATAGCAAACCAATTGAATTATATTTCATCG
>NW_020200902.1:76043-78772 GCF_001531365.2 Cynara cardunculus var. scolymus
GTCCTTCTAACCAGCGCTTCTGGTTCAACATGGACACTTAGCGATATAAGGAATTTCTAATTCATCGCCTTTGGTCCTTCTAACTAGCACTTCTGGTTCAACATGGATACTTAGCGATATAAGGAATTTCTAATTCATCGCCTATGGTCCTTCTAACCAGCGATTCTGGTTCGTCTAGGGCGATGGATATTCAAAATTTATGCAAACACACACACAATCATGCTTTTCACAATATTTTCTTAATTGGAGCATATTTTTAATACAACCGATTAAGTTCTCTATTATATGTAAATTAAACATAGATGATCAGGCTTTGTTTAATTGACATATAATAATGTGACCCGCTTTGTATATATATATATATATATATATTTAAATCACTTGAAAACTATTTTGAAAATATTTGGTTATAGTTTGTGGTTTTTAAGGAAAAATCGGTGTTCTCTATAACTGAGGCTCTGATACCAGATATGTCACACCCTGTTAAAGCGGAAACACGAGATGTAACAGGTAAGCGTGTCACAGCAACAGATAACAAATAACACCATAAGTTTTACAAGATTACATCCATAACTAGTTGGTGTTTGAAATACTTCAAAACAAAATTTACAAAATACACAAAATCATTGTTGTTACAAATATGCTCCAAAAAGTTCACTTCTTTACTTATTTCCTGAAAAGCATGAAACATAAAACAACATCAACTACAAGGAGTTGGTGAGTCCACAGGTTTTCATATGCACAAAACTATTTACAATGCATAAATCATTTCTTGCAAACTAATACATGAACTTGCACCCGATAAATGTAAATCAATAACGATGTTTAAAACTTGAGACGCTACTGAGCCTTTCCTGACCAATGTGCCCCATTATTTTACGAACGACCATAAGTAGCCCGTATACTCACTTAGGTCCCACAGTTCGTAGCAGTACTAATTCAGCGGTGGGCCAAATTCGACATGATTAGACTAATAAAACGTAGGAAATGTGCACCCCTTTCTGGGTGGGACTGTCAACACAATAACGGCTATCCACAATTACCACGGCTCGGGAATGTGCCTAAGTTAGCTAGTAACATTTATGGGAGGGGGCTTTTTAAAACACATCCTCTCAAGTACATCAATTTACCATTTATACCATAGTGTAATACAGTCAATTTTTCATGACTTCAACAAATTTTGACTAAACAGTTCTTTAGTCCAACAGTTTTACAAATAAACAGTATAGTTTGCATAACTTCATGCTTTTCCCCGAGTTTAAATAAACAAAAAGCATTCAAAGTGGGGCCGTGAATACTCACTTGTTTGCTGTTTTGAATATCCAAGAGCTTGACAATGCTTGAAACTCTAATCGTCCACCCCAGACTTTCCTAAACAGTCCAACATCCAGAAATTAGCTCACCTATAGGTTCTCGATAAAGATAAAGTTAAGTATGTCATATGTAATGCCATTGAGTTTTCATGATTTAAAGTTGATACTTATATCATTTGCTCTTTGAAATAGTCCAAAAATTATCATTTTAAAAATCAAAGACCTTTGCACATAAAGCTGCCATTTGGACAGAATGTAAATTATGTTTCTGTAATTTTGGTCTCACAAATCACTGTTAAAAGGAACCTTCCATAACTCTTTTTGAGTCCAAAATTTTATATCGTCAATAGTAATGAGTTAAACAGATTTCTCCCAAATATCAAGAATTTTGGATGGGTTTAAGGAACTCCTTATTACCCTACAACTTTGAGTGATATAGTCCCCAAGACAGATTGGACACTCTTCGAGTGACGGCCATTTGGGGGGTCTAAACTCATCATTTTTTAGTGATTTTAGCTTTATTTTAAAGCTAACACATAAGGATAACTTCCAGAAAAAGAATCATCCATTTTCATTGAGTTTTAAAGGAGATAAGACCGTTTTAAAATGCATGCAAGATACTGTCAGTAATGCTCTTTTTGCACCATAATCTTGTATCAAGAACTTGAAGGCTGAAAATTTAATATTTTTGAGTGAGACCAGTTGCATTAGAAAGATAACTCACTAAAATAAGTTCTTGAAGAAAAATAAACCATTTTGGAGAAATATCCAGAGAGATATGGTCGTCCAAAGTAGGTTTTACCTACTGTCAAGTGTGTTGTTGCACACTTATTTTGTTTTAAACACTAGAAGGTTCAAAACTTAATCCGTTTACGGACAAAAACCCACATGCAAGCGCTTTTACCAACTTTTCTTGAGTTCTAATGTCTGTAGGTCATAGATTATCATCATTTTGAGGACATTTTCATGTCATTGATGCATAATCTTCATTCTTAGATTCTCTAGAAAGTTTGTTTATAAAAAGGAGAATGTGGAGTCCATTTTACTGATCAATCTTCATAATCTTCACAAACATGGCAGAATATTGATAATTCATGAAGAACATTCATATGAACATTAAGAACAATGTTGAGAGAAAAAGTCAAACTCTATTATTCAGTCAAACCTCTCAATCATGTACGTAATCTTACAATTGAGCTCATCTTTTACTAATTACAAAGATTAGCACTATTTATATGGCCAAACTACAAAGACAAGTCAAAGTCAAACCTCTAAGAAAAGTCAAACACGCTGACTTTTTACAATTATAGACTATTTATAAATTTTCAAGACGAATACAATTAATACTGATTTCTCAGTCCTAACATTCTCCCCCTTTGTATTCAGACTTGAAAGAAAATTCTGCGCTTTAAGTAC
>NW_020200902.1:79802-80962 GCF_001531365.2 Cynara cardunculus var. scolymus
AATTGGCCTGGGCTTTGCCTTTTTCAATATTAGTCTCCAAAGAATTGAGAACTAATAGATTATGTGGTATGCTCGGATTATGTAAGTTTGGAACAGGATATTCGTATTCTTTTAATCCTGACACAACTCTCGTCAATTTATTTAGCTTGTAACAACTACCCCTCTCTTTTTCATTTTAGTCTCGGCACACAAACCCTTTGTATCTAGGCTCACTCAGATATGGTTGTCCTCTTGGGTAGGTCTGTCGGTTTTAACATTCCATAGAGGTATTTCTGATTAGCACTCAGTCCCTACTAAAATATTGCATTATGCACATATGATCACAATGGATGATCAAAATATTATTTCATTAAAGCACAATGATCAGATAAAAGTTTGATCAATAAAAGAATGACGCGACAACAATTCGATTATTTGATATGTACGAGAGAAATGAATGAAGATCTGTAAGAACAAGTTTACAGATTCTGATATAAAAAAATGAATGAATGAGTATCAGTCAAAGAAAAATAATATCAGAAAACAAAATTGAATACGAACGAGTGTATTATCACCGAAAATGATTTTCGTATAAGAGACGTGATAATAACAGTTTGAAGAATAGCTTAAACAGGTATTGAAATTATGTACGATGAGAAGTTACGCAAGTAAAATCTCAGAAAATACCTGTTCAGAAAATGTACTCGTTATCCCAAAAAAAAAATTCAAAAACAATTATTAAATTTTCTAGGAAACTCCCCCTAGAAAGTAAATTTAAGAAATGAATCTTTTAAGCTCAAAAATGAAAAAGAAAACATTTTAAGCACGGGTTCTAAACTGGGTGTTTAGAAACCACACTCGGTAAAGCACGGGTTCTGAACTGAAGTGTTCAGAAGCCATAGAATTTAAGCTCGGGTCCTAAACTGGTTGTTTAGAAACCTCAGTTTGAAATAGGTCACAACTCCCCCTGCATCGGTGTATCATTGAAATGATATTCTGATCAGCATAAATTTGACACACCTGCAAAACCAAATCAAGTAAATTTTGGTACCCAAACAAACTTGGGTCCTAATATATTAGTATTTGGTTGGGGGTATGTTGTAACTACCAAACCATTTCTTTCGATAAGATGTATTCTTTTCAGCACTATGAACAGGATGACCAGGATTAAAATATGAATC
>NW_020200902.1:83182-100787 GCF_001531365.2 Cynara cardunculus var. scolymus
CAGTCACAAACAATATAGCCAATCTGTCCAAAATAATCCAGCAAATTAACAGATCAATATGCAGCTGCTTTCAAAATAGTTGCTGTCAAAATATGGTTGCTGTTGTTCTTGTTCTGTCTAAACAACTTGTACACTGCTTAAACAACCTGCACAATGCTTAAACAACCTGTATAGAACTCAAAGACACTCTTTTACTAAGTATCTTCAAATCTAGATCACCAGAAGTTGGCTATGAACCATGATAGGTCTGCTGTCAACAATAACAACAATAACAAGTCTGCTGTTAACAATAAGTCTGTTGCTATATACAACTCATAGACTGTTGTACAAAACAGATCTCAAACTCAAAATCAAAGGAAAATAGCAATAATCGTCAAATCAGATTAATCAAACTGAGGACAAACCACAAAACTACAGCCCTGCACACTTCTGTTTCAATCCAAAACAGATTAATCAATCAAACCAAAAACAACACTGCACACTGCACATTTGCACACARCACACAACACAACTTGTCACTGCAGCTTTCTAATMCGGTCAATGCTAAGATGATTTGCTCAAGGTATAACTTGTTTGAAAAGAWGAAAATCACTCAAGCTAAGCAGGTTAAATCGCTCACTGCATGCTCAAGATACAGCTTCAACTTGTTTAACACAGGCTGCTCAACATTTAGCTTCAATTTTGCTTCAAATCTGTTTAGAACAGTTCATGCATGAAACATAATCCATTTACTGCTTGATCTTAAACCAATTAAAATTGCACAAAGCAAAGTAGCTTCTAAATCGGTCAAGATACAGATATAAATCGCTCACTAAATCAAGCCAGCAAATTAGAACAGTCTCATTCGATATAAAACTGCCTAACCTGCAATTTCAATCAAACCTGCTTACAATACCTAACAATTTACGCTGATATAACACCCAAATCAGATGAACTTCAAATCAGATAAATCGATCAAGATGATATGCTCTCAAAGTGAAATCGAACAAGATTGACAGCAAATTGGATAAAATTGGACAATGAAGTATATGATTTAGACTTGAGATGAATGAGAAAACCTGCGATTTAGATTGTATTGGCCGATTTACACCAAATTTGACTGTATAAAATGAACAAACAGCAGGAGCTTCGAATACACTAACCTGAGCGATTTAGAATCCGTTCAATCACTAGTTTACTCAACTCGCTTAAATCACTCAATCAATGAATTTGCATGAGCGATTTAGAAGTCCGTGTGATTTAGAACTTCGATTAATCTTGAGGCTCAAACTAGTCGAACGATGTAAGCTTCTATCCGGTTTATAATCCGCTCACTGCTTGAGCTAATCCGCTCACTGCCTTAGGTAATCCGCTCAAAAATCCGGTGAAGACGTGAGCGGTTTACCTTGAATCTGGTTGAGCTTTGTGCGGTGTAGATGAACACCGCTTGAATGGTGTGCGGTGTAGATGAACACCGCTCAAGAAATCCGGTCAAGGTTGATCGGTTTACCTCTCCGCTCGTTCTCCGCTCAAGTGATGTGCGGTGAAGATGAATACCGATTGAAGCACGATGAACAATCTAGCCAAAGAAGTTTCTCTCTTATCCGCTCAAATGATAATGGGCCATAACCATTGGGCTTTAAAAAATTGGCCGGTTTAACAAAAACAAACAATCTAAACTATTAAAATCAGATCAAAAGCAATCAAAAACACAAAAAACAAAAAAAATTAAAAAAAATGGATAAAAAACAATGACATTTAAAAAAAATTAAGAACACGAAAAAATTTAAAAACACAAAAAATCCGATTAAATCTTGATAAAGATTGATCAAATCAGAAAAGTTTGTGAATAACAAAGATTCACAACACAATTTCGAACATTTTGATCATATTTTTAACACAAAAACACAAGATTTTATAAAAAAATCGGATCAAACAGAAAGAAAAAAATAAGAACACGAAGAACACGAAGAACAAAAAAATTCAGAAATTAAAATTTCACTTATCTCTTTAATTTCTGTATCTGATTTCTTGCATTTCAGCTCTGATACCAATTGTGGAGTCCATTTTACTGATCAATCTTCATAATCTTCACAAACATGGCAGAATCTTGATAATTCATGAAGAACATTCATATGAACATTAAGAACAATGTTGAGAGAAAAAGTCAAACTCTATTATTCAGTCAAACCTCTTAATCATGTACGTAATCTTACAATTTAGCTCATCTTTTACTAATTACAAAGATTAGCACTATTTATATGGTCAAACTACAAAGACAAGTCAAAGTCAAACCTCTAAGAAAAGTCAAACACGCTGACTTTTTACAATTATAGACTATTTATAAACTTTCAAGACGAATACAATTAATACTGATTTCTCAGTCCTAACAGAGAAAAAATAAAAGTGTAGAAGATGAGAAATCATATCGAAAAATAAGGACAAAGCCACTAGTCCCTTAACTTTTGCTTGCAACTTCTTGAAGTTTTGAATGTTTTTCAAAATGATGGAATTTGAAGGGTTTTGGGGAGTGATTTCGGGTGGAGTGGAAGAGGAAATGAAGATTTCAAAACAAATGGGTTTTTATATGTGTTTTAAATGAATAAAAGGGCCGGCCTCTTAAGGCCCAAGTCCATAACAATAATTTTTTTTCTTTTAAATAAAATAAAGCTCATTTAAATTATAACAAAAGTACATTTTATCAAAAAAAAATTGATAAAAAAAATATCATTATTAAATCAAAGTTCCACATTTTTGGTAAATTATTTGGACATTCAAATGAGACATTTATATTTAAATTTGGACTTTATAATATCAACTTTATTATATTTGGAGCATTTTTTTTAATATATTTGGCATTACATAAGTTAACTTTATCAGTTACCCGTCGAAACAAGGTTTTCTGAACTATATTTTGGGAACTAAGCCAGATGAATTCTAATCAACATGACTCGATCCTAATAAAATATAATTCTAAATATAGAACCCTATAAAGGTGCTAACCTGACGTTCCAAAATTGACGGATGTCACATGTGATCTGTTGGATTTTTGGAATAATGGTTTCTATGCCAGTTATATACAAGTGTTAGGATCAAGCGCTTACCACTACGCCAAAAGCAGTTGCCTTAGTGAAGGCGCAACTTTATTTCCCTTATAGCGTAGCATCCAGTGCCACGTTTCGATTTAGGAAGATGCTGGTCCATGACCCAACAATCCCCCCCCCAGCATATGTCAGCACTAACAAGAGCTTCGCTAGAAGTCAATGGCTGCACAACATGCCTTTCTCATAATTATGCACACCTTGGGCATATTATGCACACCATGGGATTCGAACTCGTGACCTGCTCTGGTACCAATTGTTAGGACCTATAAATTCAGCTTTGGTATTTGAACTCTTACTCTGAATGATCTCTAGGACGATTACAGTGCAGCGGAAACAATGATAAGAACAAAACAGAGTAATTAACCAAGAACACGCAGATTAATATGAAGAAGATGAACACAATAGAATAGCTTCAAAGGTTTTTCAATTGATTGAAAATAATGACGATTACAATTCGGAAGCGCACTGAATTACAAAGGCCTAAGCTGCTATTTATACTAGTTCCTAACGACCTTTCTGACATGACCTTGACGTGTGAAATCATCCAAGCCGTCCAAATAAAGTCGATTAAAGACCTAGTCACGTGAGAAGCACGTGCAGCTAATAACCTTTGAAAAACAGCAGAACAAGATCTTCACAGAAGACGAATCCGCAGACCCTCTGTGAGCCACTTCAGAGGCTCTCCAGTAATAGACTTGAAGGTTCTTATTGCCAGAGGACCATTTTCCAGAACCTCTGTGAGAGACGTCAGGGGTTCTGTCATTCTTGACTTGCATGATGAAACAGCTTCTGTTGCAGGTCCTCTGTTGTCTTCTGTGGAAGATACCCTTCTGTCAACACTTGCAGAAAACTTTTTCATACTTTTACATTAAGTAAATATTAGAGCTAACAACAAGAATGTTATTTTGGAAATTTTTGGTTGTAAATTTTGTAATATAGCTTCTTGTATCGTTGGGACCAAATGTGTACTACTTATATATCTTGATATATGAAATACATGATTATATGCAAATATGGAACGGTGGGGTGTCATAAGTTGGTATTAGAGCCTGAGTTTAAAAGATTTAGGTATTAAACATGATGCCTAGAATTAAACTGTATTATTTGCATATGAAGGGTCCTTGACATAGATAGAACCATTGGGATAAATATGATGGGTTAAGAGGACAATATGTAAGGTAAATTCGAAGTACAACTGGCCAATGTAATTATGAATTTACAGGTACATATATGTACTTAGAAAACCTATTATATTTGGGGAATGTGATTATTAATATTGAAAATTTACAGATGGCTAGTCATTCTTGAAGGTCTGAAAGGATCGCCTTCTCCAACCCAAATGAAAGAGAAAATTCATCTGATAATGTTCCAACTAGTTAATCCGAACGTAGAGGCAGAAGAAGAGGTTGGGGTAGAGGCCGTGGAAGAAATCAGAGAAGAGGAAGACAAAGTCAATCTGAGATTAATCCAGATCAGGGTGGATCAATTTCTGGAAATGTAAAGCAAGAACCTATGCCAGAGCCCGGATATGTGACCCAGGATGTATTAGCAAAAGAAATGAGTAAATTAAGAGACATTTTGACATCTATTCTTACAATACCAGCCATAATTGAAATAGAAAGAGCTGAGGTAACTCCCCAAATTCAATCTACCAATAGCAAAGGGGGTGATATCTTATGTTTTGTATTAGTGGGATGTGGAATCTTTAGCCAAACCAGATATCTTGCAAACTATGTCATTTAAAGAACAGTTATGTCTAAAAGTTGCGGTCATACAATTAGAGGAGGAATTTTTTAAGTTGGAACAGGGTAGTCGGACGGTATGGGAATATACTAAAAGATTTATTGAACATTCCCGATTTTCTGAATATTATGTTTCTACCGAATCCAGGAATGTTGAAAGATATATCTAGGGTTTAAAACCTTCAATATGGGAGTTTGTAATTGCCATTAGTCCTGTCACTTTTCCAATGGTAGTAGATGTTGACGAAACTACAGAAAGAAACAAAAAACAGGCAGGGGGAAGAGAAAATGATAGAGAAAAGAAAGTGGGAAGGGTCTTCAACAAGTTTCTGAAGACCAAAGTTTGTAAAAATGGAAAACAATTATGTTCTTTGGTGAAATTCCATGCCCAAGATGTCGTCAAGTTCATCAGGGTGATTGTATTATGGATAAGAGGAAGTGTCACCAATGTGGTGAAATCGGTCATTTATCTAGAAACTGTCCAGCTCCTCAAAAATGTTTTCAATATAACTCCCCTGATCATATTAGACCGAATTATTCTCAGTTAAGAGTTCTGAGGCTAACAATGGGAGGAAATGGTACAAGTACACATGGAAGACCTAATGTTCAAAGAGGAGTTCCGAGAGGGGTTAGGAGATGATCTTTTCAAATGACCAAAAATGAGTCTGAGAAACCGCATATGTGGTAATAGGTACTTTTCTCATTAACTCCGTATATGCTAAGGTGTAGTTTGATTCTGGTGCAACTTATTCTTTTGTACCTCCACTATTTGTGGGGTGTTCATACGTGAACTCTGTGCCATTTGACTATATATTAGTAGTTGATACTGCTAATAGTAGTCAAGTATTTGTTAGCCGTATTTTCAATAATTGTCAAATTAAAATCAAGGGGTGTAGGCTGCCAATCCGATTGTTTCTGATGCCTATGAAAGAATTTGATGTTGTGGTAGGAATGGATTGGTTAGCAGAAAACCAGGCCCATATTGTGTGTAATAAAAAGATAATCAGTATTAATTTGCCAAAAAAAGAGTCGATTGTGATTTATGGTGATCGACGGGATCATGATACCAGTTTATTGTCAGTCTTGAAGGCCTATAAATGTATTCAGAAAGGGTGTTACGGGTATTTGGCTTATGTGATTGATTCAAAGAAAGAAAAGGGAAAGCAAGAGTCTATTTCTGTAGTGTGTGACTATCCTGAAGTATTTCCAGAGGATTTAACTGGTTTACCACCAGATCGGTCCATTACATTCAAAATTGATTTAATACCAGGAGCAGAACTGGTATCCATGGCACCTTATCGTCTGGCACCATCTGAGTTAAAGGAATTGGTAACACAGTTGAAAATTTTACTTGATAAAGGCTTCATCAGACCAAGTAATTCACCTTGGGGTGCTCCAGTTCTGTTTGTCAAATAGAAGGATGTGTATGAGGATGTGTATCGATTACAGAGAACTGAATAAGCTAACAATCAAGAACAAATATCCCTTACCAAGAATTGATGATTTATTTGATCAATTGGTTGGAGCAAGTTATTTTTCTAAAACTGCTTTACAGTCGAGGTATCATCAGTAAAAAGTTAGAGACAAAGACATCGCCAAAACAACCTTTCGAACCAGATACAAACATCATGTGTTTTTGGTTATTCCATTCGGATGCTCTAGCAGCATTCATGAATCTAATGAACCGGGTATGTAACAAATATATTGATAAATTCGTTATTGTGTTTGTTAATGATATTCTTATATACTCAAAATCTAAAGAAAAAGAATGTCGAGCATCTTCATCTAATCCTTGAACTTTTGTAGAAAGAAAAATTATTTGCCAAGTTGTCCAAATGTGAGTTCTGATCAAGAGAAATACAATTTTTGGGTCATGTTATCTCTAAGGCAGGGGTAAGAGTAGATCCTGCAAAGGTCGAAGCAATTGAAAGATGGGAAGTACCTAGAACTCCTGCCGAGATCTGTAGTGGAAATTCATTGAAGACTTTTCAAGAATTGCTGCACCATTAACCAAGTTAACTAGGAAGAATGTCAAATATGAATGGGATGAAGATCAGAATAAAGCTTTTCAGTTATTGAAAGATTGTCCATGCAGCGCTTCAGTTTTATAGCTACCAGATGGATCTGAAGATTTTATTGTGTACATTGATGCTTCAAAGCTAGGTTTGGGCTGCGTATTGATGCAAAGAGGGAAAGTCATTTCATATGCATCATTTGAAACAGTATGTAACACACGATATGGAGCTCGTAGCCGTGGTATTCACATTAAAGAATTGGAAACATTATTTGTTGGGAAGTAAATTTCAAATTTTTACAGATCATAAAAGCCTTTAACACTTGTTTAATCAGAAAGAATTGAATATGCGACAACGACGATGGATTGAATTGGTTAACGATTATGATTGCAAAATTCTTTACCATCTGGGAAAGGAAATTGTGGTAGCTGATGCTTATCAGAAAAGAAAGAAGTGGTACGATCAAAACAGTTGCAATGAGATCAAATTTGACTCTGGATCTTCATGATGAAATTTTAAGACATCAAAGTAAAAATGTCAAAGAAAACAATTTCAAAGCGGAAAGAGTTGGCAAAATGATTTCCATCTTGGTAAAGAATGACAAAGGAATTCTATGCTTCCAAGGCAGGATTTGGATACCACGTTTTGGGAATATCCGAGAGTTAATTTTGGATGAAAGTCATAAATCACGATATTCGATTCATAGAGGGACTAATAAAATGTATAAATATTTAAAACTGTTTTATTGGTGGCAAGGATTGAAGAAAGATATCACGAGATATGTGGAACGGTGTTTAACGTGTCTATAAGTAAAGATCGAGCATCGAAGACCATATGGGAATCTACAGTCTTTGGAAATTCTTGTGTGGAAGTGGGATCATATCACGATGGATTTTGTCATGAAATGATCGTGAACTCCAAAAGGATACGATGCTATATGGGTTATCATAGACCATTTAACTAAATTTGCGCACTTCCTACCGGTTAAAGAGAATTATCTTTTAGAAAGGTTGGCAAAGATTTATATCGAAGAGATTGTGACTCGACATGGTGTTCGTTATCCATCATCTCAGATAGGGACAGTCAGTTTACCTCAAAGTTTTGGGAGAGTTTTCAAAGAGCCATGGGATCTCAAATCAGATTAAGTAGAGTGTATCATCCTCAAACCGATGGGCAGATTGAAAGAACAATTCAGACTCTCGAAGATATGTTAAGAGCTTGTATTATTGACTTCGAAGGATCCTGGGAAAATCATCTGCCTTTGATTGAATTTGCTTATAATAACAGTTATCACTCCAGCATCCAGGAGGCACCTTATGAGGTTTTGTGTGGCCAAAAGTGCAGAACGTCGTTGTGTTGGAATGAAGTGGGAGAAAGGCAGTTAACTGGTCCAGAGATTGTTCCGGTAACTTCTAAAAAGATTGAGCAGATACGTGAACGTATTAAAACATCCCAAAATCGATAGAAGAGTTATGCAGATAAGCGCCATAAGCCGATTGAATTTTCAGTAGGAGATTTCGTGATGTTGAAAGTTTCTCCATGAAAGGGAGTTGTTAGATTTGGAAAGAGAGGTAAACTCAGTCCGAGGTATACTGGGTCGTTCGTAATTTGTAAGCAAGTCGGTTTGGTTGCATATCAGTTAGAATTACCAGAGGAACACAACTTTATTCACAACACTTTCCATGTATCTAACTTGCAAAAATGTTTGGTTGATCTGTGATCCCAGATTCAAGTCTAAACAATCAATTCAATAAGAAATGATCAAGAACATAGATGAAGATATGAATAAGTCGGCATGTCATTGATGTCAAATGTAGTACAAGTTCTTGATCTCTAATCTCTCTCAATCTATCACAATCTTATGAATCTGACAATTACAATTATGATTAATAGGTAATTAACAAAAGTAACAACACCCTATTTATACCACCTTCTAAAACAGAAAACTGAACTAACTTTCTATAAAATGAAACTACATTACAAAACATATTAAAACATTTTTAGCATCGGGACTTGAATACAATATTTTTGTTCCAACAATCTCCCCTTTTGGATTCAAGTCCAAAACAACAACAACAATCTTCAGAAAACTTCAAAAACATTAAGATATGATCTTCAAAGCTTTAAACAATCTTCTCCAAATAACTTTTCAGCACAAAAACAATCTTCAAAGAATCTCCCTCTTTGATCATCTTAAGAAAAAACCTTTAACTCCCCCTTAAACTAATAAGGATTTATCATTTTGATAATGTGCCCCTTTAAGAACCAGTAAACTCATTCCAGAAATAGTCTTCACAGTCACCCCCCTTGAACTTTGCATCAGAAAAATCTTCAGCGAGCAATCAACTCCTTATCTTCTAAGAGATAAATGAGTAGCTGGTGGGGTTATTAACAAGAGTTGGCCAAGGCTTGCCTTTTTCAATATTAGTCTCGAAAGAATTGAGAACTAATAGATTGTGTGGTTTGCCTGGATTATAGTAGAATGAACATGATTCTTTTAATCTTTTAATCCTAGACACAACTCTCATCAATTCTTTTAACTCAATTCAACTACCCCTCTCATTTACATTTTAAGCTCTGCAAACAAACCCACTTTACAATTAAGCTCACTCAAATATGGATATCCTCTTGGGTAGGGCTGTCAGTTCTGACAGTTAATAGAGGTATTTCTGTTAAGCTTTCAGTCCCTCCTAAAAAAATTTAGAGAAGCTCATTTGATCACAAAAAAATGATCAAGAATAATATTGATCACAAATGATTGATCAAAGATAATATTGCAATTATGCACAATTGATCAGATGAAATATGATCAAGAATAATTTTGCAATTAACTACATGAACAATTAAGGAGTGATGTACATAACAGATTTTTCAGAAAAATATCTGAAAAAATGAACGAAGATCTGTAAAAGAAAGTTTACAGATTTAGAAATCAAAGAATAAAGAATTGTATATCAATCAAAGAATTATTATTTAGATGAGCTCAGAAAAGAAAATTGAATACAAACGAGTGTATTATCACCGAAAATGATTTTTCATTTTAGAGACGTGATAATAACGATTTAAAGAACAGTTGAAACAGGTATTATAATTATGTACAAAGAGAAAATACGCAAGTAAAATCCAGAAAATACCTGAACAGAGAAAGTACTCGTCCCCAAAAAAATCGAAATCATTTAAAATTCACACTTTTGTTAAAGAAGTGGTTTGAACATTTAGGAAAACATTTTTATTTACACAGAAGTTGTCCTTCTTCTATGCATATTCAGATAAAATTCAAAATGATATACCTAACAAGAATGACACATCAGATGCTTATGATTTGATGAACTCCTCCTAGATGTTACAACTCAAAAACACTCAAATAAGTGATTAGAATTTTGCAATTTAGCACAAAAAGATAAAAACAATTAAGCTGAAGCTCCTCCTAGAAAAAAAATGAAATAGATTTTATATAGACAGATTGAGCATTCCAAGCTTGCTTACTAATATATGAAAACCTTTTCTCATCGAGAGGTTTTGTAAAAATATCATCAAGTTGAAAATCAGTCTGCAAAATGCATTTTAATTAATCCTTTTTCTACGTTATCTTTAATGAAATGATACCTGATATCGATGTGTTTGGTCTTAGAGTGTTGAACTGGATTAGTAGTTATTGTAATCGCTCTTTTTGAATCATAGTTGATAGGGACTTTGTTGAATGTATACTTGTAGTCTAAAAGGTGTGTCTTCATCCACAAAACTTGTGAACAACAACTAGCTGCTGCAACGTATTCTGCTTCGGCTGTAGAAGTAGAAACACAGTTTTGCGTCTTCGAAGTCCAACTTACGAGTTTGTCACCTAAGAACTGACATGATCCAGAAGTGCTCTTTCTATCCAGTTTGCAACCTGCATGGTCATAATCAATAAATGTAGTTAGCTCAAAACCAATTTATTTTGGATACCAAAGGCCCAAATTTTGTGTGCCTTTGAGCTATCTAAGAATTCCCTTTACCGCAGCAAGATGTGACTCATTAGGATTATCCTGATATATTGCACAAAAACATGTTGAAAACATTATATCTGGTCTACTTGAAGTTAAATACAGTAAAGATCCAATCATGGCACGATAATTTTGTTGATCAACAGATTTTCCAGATAAATCTGCATTCAATAAAATACCAATGGCCATGTGAGTTTTTATCGAAGAACAATCAGACATATTAAATCTTTTCAAAATATCATTAACATATTTGGACTAATTAATGAATATGCCATTGGGAAGTTGTTTTACTTACAGACCAAGAAAAAAATTTAACTCTCCCATCATACTTATTTGAATAGATTTCATGATGTCTGAAAAATTCTTGCAAAACTTTGGATTTGTAGAACCAAAAATAATATCATCAACATATATTTGAATCAAGATCATATGCTTACCTTGATTTTTAAGAAATAACGTTGTATCTATCGTACCTTTCTTGAAACCAGTTCAGTAGGAATTGAGTTAGAGTATCATACCATGCCCTAGGAGCTTGTTTTAACCCGTATAATACTTTGTCTATGACATAGACATGATCTGGTTTATGTGGATCAACAAAGCCTTTAGGCTGACTCACATAGACTTCTTTGTAAGAATACCGTTCAGGAATGCCGATTTGACATCCATTTGGTAAACCTTGAAACTTTTGTGAGTAGCATACGCCAGAAATATTCTGATAGCTTCAATGCGTATGACTGGAGCAAAGGTCTAATCATAATCAATACCTTCTTCTTGACTGTAACATTTAGCAACCAATCCGGCTTTGTTTCTCACTACAATTCCCATCTCGTCCTTTTTGTTTCGAAATAACCATTTTGTACCAATTATTGATTTATCTTTCGGCCTCGGTACAAGTCTCTAAACTTGGTTTCTTTCGAATTCTCGAAGTTCATCTTGCATACCATTGATCCAGTTTGGATCTTGTAACGCTTCAGATGGCTTTTTTGGCTCTATTGCACTAAGAAAATTCTCAAAAAGACACTTGTTAGCGGTAGCAGATCGTGTTTTCACTCTATCAATTACATTACCGATTATTTGAGTAGGGGCAGATCTTTTGTCCACTTGTGAGTACAAGGGAGGGGTTGAACATCAGTTAAGTTGTCCTGATCATCATATTCATCAGTTACAACTTGAATTTCACTTTTATCTGGAGTTTGAACTTCTGATTCAGCTTCAGCTTGAATCTCAGAATCTTCAGTTTCATTAGCAGGTTGAGAAAACTCAGATTGATCAACATCGGATTGAACAATCTCTGGTTGAGTTTGTGCCTGAGCTTGACATTGTTAGGACTGAAAGTCAGTGTAAAATTGTATTCGTCTTGAAAGTTACTATTGTCTATAATTAAAATAGACATCGTGTTTGACTTTTCTTATAGAAGTTTGACTTTGACCATTTGTGTAATGTTTGACCCTATAAATAGAGTGTTAGTCTTGTAATCTTAGAAGGATGCTTAATTGTAAAAATTCATTACGTATAATAGAGGTTTCACCAGACTTGATTGTTGACTGTTTTTCTCAAACTCTCATCTTCTCTCGTGTTCTTGAATGCTAAAATCCAGATCTGCCATGGATTATTGAAGCTTATCAGAAAATTGATCATAACAGGGACACACAATTGGTATCAGAGCAAGTTGTGCAAGAAATCAACAGAAGAAATCAGATATTTTGAAGATTTTTTTTCGAAGTTTATTTTCTGGGAATTTTTTTTATTCATATTGTTCTTATTTTTCTTGAGTTTGATCCAAAATTTCTTCAAAATTTTATGTTTTTGTTAATTTTGGGATCATTGTGTGCATAATCTTGTTGTGAATCTTTGTTTTACACAAAGATTTGCATTTTGATCACCTGATTTCAAGTTTTTGGTGAATTTTAAAATTTTCGTGTTATTGAATTTTTTTTAAAATTCCAATGTTTTGATCAATTTTTTGTTTGTTTTTGTGTTTTTGGTAGTAAATATGTCAAGGCTCATAATCTTTCATAGCCTACTCATTTTTTTTGGCCCAATCTTCATCGCACAAATTGTCTGGCAAATCTTTTGAAGCTTGATCGGAGTTTACTAAATCGCCTGGTAAATCGCTCGAAGTGTAACCGGATTGTACTAAATCGCTTGATGCATAGACTAGTTGGTGACCAGATTCCTCTTAACTCGCACAAAGCTTGATCGGACTTTTGATCGGATTAGAATCAAGCTGTGAACGGATTACACTTTGTTTAGTGTGTGTTTGTCCAAGACTTGAGCAGATTTGTCTGAATTCGATCAACCGTTGAGCGGACTAGTGACCGGATTCGTACACCCCTTGACCGGACTTTGATCGGAGTTCTCTAAATTGGATAGCAGCTTATTTAAATCGCTAAGGTAAATCGCTTATTCAATCAAGTGAAATCCAAGTCTAAATCGGTTTCCCCTTCTCCGATTTCTCTCTAAATCATTCAATCTCATTGACTGGATTTCTAAATCGTTCAATTCCTTAGCTAGATTCAAACGGATTCTTAAACCGTTCATCATATCACTCGATTTAGGAAACCCTTGTCCGAGTTCATTTTGTCTATGTTTCAAGAATCTGGAGGTGTTGCGCAAAACACCCATAGGCCCTGCAAAGTTCAAGAAGTCTTTCAGGTTGTTGCGTTTCTTCTCCTTTAGATTTGGAGCTGTATATGGAAGAATCATCTTTCTCAAGTCTATTTGCAATTGTTTGATTTGAAACCTACATCATAGAATCTGTTTGAGTTCAATTTAGTGGCCCCTCAGGAGCTGCTTGAATTGGTTTGTTGATTATTTTGTTTGATTTTGACAGCATACAGATTTTTTTGTGATTTGTTAATTGTGTTTGTGTTGGATAGGACTAGAGGATCAAGTTCCACGTCGATTACTGTATTTCAAACACAGGACTCTGTTGATTTAAGGTTTTGTACTGGTTGTTTTGTTTTGATTGTTGTATTTGCTGTTTTGATTGCAGAGAAGGCAGGGACTTATCAGTTTGTTGTCAGTTTGTTGTGTATACTGCTGGGAGTCTTGCACAGATTTGAATGTTATGAGGAGGAGCAATTTCAGCCAATAATGAGAATCAAATGTTGCAGCTAAAGAAAGAGAGTAGGAAGTGTGAATTTGAGAGGCATAAATTGCTTGTTGACAGCCGTGTTATTGCAGCCTAATAACAGGAACAAATTTAGCTTTGACCAATTCTAGATTTTCATAACTCAAAGGCTTAACGGCCATCGGGTTTTGGACTTTTGATTGTAAACTTTCATCTCTTGGTTATAAGTGTATAAAAAAATTGGACCAATTGTAAAATTTGCTCACAGTCCAAATTTTCACTAGATTTAGATTGCTTATTTTCCTCATTTATTATTGTGTTCTGATTTGTTTTGACCTCGGATACAAACCGGATTTGAGCCTCCTTTTCACCAATTTTTAAGTGTTTTTTTTATCTGTTTTTAACAGTGTTCTGTGTTTTCTGTTATTCTTTTTGAGCTAAATTGTTCCTGATATCTTTTATCTGATTTCATTGCATTAGATCCTGTAATTGATTAATCTTATTTTTTTTAAATGACAGATATCCTAGAGAAGGAGAATCAAGAGATGAGAGCTCAGATTGCTGAACAGAAGAAGAACATTGTGAACTATAAAGAACAATACATAAATATAATTTTTGAGAATCATGCTAATGTAGAATTTATTGAAAATATGCAAAAAGATCATAAAAGAGCATTGGAAAGAGTTGAGAATGATTCAAAGTATCAAATTAATAAACTTGAAAATTCTTTGTATAATGTTAGAAAATATTTTGATAATGAATTGAAAATATGGAGTAAAACTAATAAAGATCTTTTCAACAAACTCCAAGAAGTTCATAATGAATTACAAGTTGAAAGAAACTCTTCAAGTAGAAAGAATAATGAAACTGATGACTTGATGATCAAGTCTCATAAGTGTGAAAGTGACCTGATTGAGCTAAGAAAGCTTCTGAACTTAGAAAAAGAAAAGGTTTTGAAAGCGGAGAAGGATTTGAATGTTGAAAGTAAAGTTTTGGAGAAAGAGAAGAATAAGATTATAGAAATTGAGAAAAGATTTTGTACTAAACGTGAATCTTATGTAAATAAGATTAATTCTCTTGAGCTGAATGCTAAATTTCTTTTAAATCAAATTTCAGATTTTGAACAACTTATCATCTTGGAACGAGACAAGGTTGATAAAGAAAAGAAAGAGACTGAACAAAAGCAAAAAGCTCTAGATGAAGAGAAAAGGTTGTTTGTTCTTGAGAAGAGAAGTACTGTCAAGAAACATGCTGCAATTGCCAAAAAGCTTACTGAGAAAATGAAATGGCTTAACATTGCTTCGGAGAATGATAAAGGAAGTTCAGATGAAGAAAGAAAGAAGTTTGAGAAAGAAACGAAAGTATTTGACAAGTTAAAGAAGGAATTAGAAGGTAAGTTTTTGGATACTACAAAGAGATTGTCTGATCTAGAGACAGACTTGTAACTGAACAAAAAATGAGAACTGAAGTTAAAGAGAAGTTTGATTTAGTTGCTGTCGAATGAGACCAGCTTTTACAGAAAGTTAAAGACTTTTCGTGTGCTCAAAGCTCAACTGGTTCTCCTTCTCAGTGTAAAACTAGCTTTTATGACTGTTTCAAATCGAACAGTTATTCAAGTAGTCCTAAATCAATTGTTTCTAAGAAATATTCTCGTTCTTCTAGTCAGTATTATCAAGGGTATGTCATTGGATCACCCAATTATCATTCAAAAGTTAAATGCACTTGGGTTAATAAAGCTGATTCTGTTTCAACTCGTACTCCTGTTGCTACTAATAATCTTCCTTGTTTTGTGAGATCCAATTCTGACTTGATATATCTTAGCAAGAAAAGGATCATGTGTTCCACATGCAAATCTACAGATTATGTGAACAAGAAGGTATACAACAGTCAGAGTACGAAAAACAGAGAACAGAAGGACTAGAAAGGTAAGAACAAGTATGATCATAATAACTGGTTTGGATCATATTATGTATATAATCATCCTGTTAATATTGCTGAAAAGAAAATATCTTATAGAAATAAATGGTTTGGAAATTACAACATACCCCAACCAGATACTAACAAAATAGGACCCAAGTTTGTTTGGGTACCAAAATCTACTTAATCTKGTTTTGCAGGTGTGTCAATTTTGTGCTGATCAGAATAACATTTCAGTGATACAATAATGCAGGGGGAGTTGTAATTTATTCCAAACAAGGCTTCTAAACACTCAGTTTAGAACCCGTGCTCAAAATCTTTCCTTTTTAATTTTTGAGCTTAACTGAAACATTTTTGAAATCTACTTTCTAGGGGGAGTCTCTAGAAAGTTCAATAAAAGTTTTTGATAAATGAGTTGTTTTTTGGGAAACGAGTACATTTTCTGAACAGGTATTTCCTGAGATTTTACTTGTGTAATTTCTCATCGTACATGACTCCAATACTTGTTTCAGCTATTCTTGAAACTGTTATTATCACGTCTCTTATACGAAAATCATTTTCGGTGATAATACACTCGTTTGTATTCAAATCTTGATTTTTCTGATATTTTATTTCTTTGATTGATATACATTTCTATAGTTCTTTGAATATCAAAATCTGTAAACTCGTTCTTACAGATCTTCATTCATTTCTCTCGCATATCGAATAATCTGATCTTTGTCGCATCATTCTTTCGTTGATTGTGCTTAAAGCCAAATTTATTGATCATTTTTTATCTGATCATTGTGCTTATTTGCAATAATAATTTTGATCAATCATTGTGATTGACTGAGCTTACAGTATTTTAGAAGGGATTGAGTGCTTATCAGAAATACCTCTATGGAATGTCAAGACCGACAAACCTACTGTTATAACCTGGTTTCAGATAACCTGGGTCAAGGTAAATTTTACGTGATCAATTGATAAGTTATAAGATGGTATGCGTGAATGTGGCAACAATGCATGATACATGAAATAAGTGCATGCATGTTTGGATAATATGAATATTTTATTGAGATAATGATACCTTAGTAATGAAGCAAATATGTCTTTAAAATAATAAAATCCACACCGTCATATCTAATTTTATATTATTAAAATCTTTCACCGCCTAGGTGAGGATATTTAAAGAAAAGTTTGGATAAGGTTATCCTTATCACTGTCATTCTTTTAGAAAAGAACCTGTGTGTGTTAGATAAGGCGTTCTTCAAGAATTGTTGCTTCAAAAGTACTTGAAGATTTTGTGTTAAAGTAAAGTTTTTGCTGTGTGTTTATCATCAAGAAATCTGTTGATAAGGTGAGTGGTTTTGAAACTACATTCCTCATATATCTGTGTATCAACTGCTGAGTTTTGATATTAGTTTTGAGGTTAAGATGATAAAATTGTCTTTAACAGTTTTTATGATGTTATTGCTTTGGAATATATTTCTGGATAAATATGAAACAAAGTTGTGTTCGTCAACAGCCTTTGAGAACTTGCTGTTCGAATCTATTTTTGGGATTGTTTTGGAAAGAATTAAACAGTATATGGGTTTTTAAACAATTTGAAAGATTTTTACAGAAAAACAGAGTTTTAAACTGTTTTGGGAGAACATGTTGTTCTTGAGAATAGAAGGTTTTGAGGATAAACCTATGTTGAAACCATGATTTGGTTTGGGAATTATGAACAGGTTCACTCTGACATATATGACTGAGGTCTGTCTTTGGATGAACTACTTCATATGAATTAATGGGAGGATATAAGGGTGGAACA
>NW_020200903.1:0-2334 GCF_001531365.2 Cynara cardunculus var. scolymus
ACTAACATTGTGAAACAGTCCATCAACGATCACAAAGGTATTAACTTTGACAACATATGAATATAAGGCTGGAATGTTTACGATGTTCTACCTTCACTTCATGCCTAGACAGCGACATTAACTCACCACCAACAAAATGTGCCTTTTTAAGACGCACAGCCGTCCTAATAGAGTATTTCAAGACTTTAAGTTCATAGAAATAAAGTTCAGCATCCTATCTCAGGCGTTACAATAAGTTGTTATATAGGCCACCTAACAAGTTTAGGCACCTTTCAACAGTGTCCTATAAAAGCTAATAGGGCAATTTCACTAACATTGTGAAACAGTCCATCAACGATCACAAAGGTATTAACTTTGATAACATATAGATACGAGGCTGGAATATTTACGATCTTCTACCTTCACTTCATGCCTAGACAGCGATATTACACTGACCACCAACAAAATGTGCCTTTTAAGACACACAGACGTCCTAATAGAGTATTTCAAGACTTTAAGTTCATAGAACCAAAATTGAGCGTCCTATCTCGGACGTTACAATAAGTTGTTATATATGCCACCTAACAAGTTTAGGCACCTTTCAACAGTGTCCTATAAAAAGCTAATAGGGCAATTTACTTTTTATGTCATATTAGTTTCCCCAACTTCGTCCATATAATTTGTCAAATCGCTTTACTTCGTCCTAACAACTTATTGTAACACCTTCAGATAGAGCACACAGTTTCTGGTCCTATAAACTKAAAGTGTAKTTAAGTACTCTGTTAGGACGCCCAAGGATGGTGGTGCATCCTATAAGACCCACTTTGTTGTAATGGATTAAACTCTCCAATGCAGATTACACCACCAGAGAAGTAGCATACCTACTACGCTGCTCTGCTGATGTGCTCATTTGCATCGTCTCCCCAGTAACAAGATGCTCCACTGCTGTTGCTATTAGTGATACAACCTGCAACCAACAGTGGAATTCAATGAACATTTGTAAACAACCATGCTAGAAGATGCAAGTCGCATGTATAAAGACATAAATAAATGGATACCTCTATGTTTTTTAAAGAGGCAAGTGTGATACAAGCTCTAGAAAGCAAGAAATCTCCAGCCAATACTGCAAGTTGCATCATGAAAAGAGCAGTAGTATTTTAGTGGTAATGAAGGCAGTCTGGTTGATATGCATCATCAATTGCTCATGCAAATATTCCCATACTGAGTAAAATACTACTACAAGCAACATTTTCTTCTGAGAATAGCCAATTGTGAATATGTAGATGCATCACATGATATGGTATCAACCCAAACATCAAAACTTCAAGGTCAGGCACGGTGTTCAAGTCTTACAAGAGAGAAGTGGGTAGAGTATACTAGTTGGTGTGAGGAAAAAGTAAATGCATCAAAGTTAAAGCCATGTCGCTAAACAATCCAAGCTGCCTCATTTAGTTGAACCAAAAACCAAAGTACATTAGTAGTGAACTCTATTAAGTCGTCAAGTGTTAGACATGGTGTCATGCTTTCCAGGCATAATCACAGGAATAATTAGACACAAGATATGGCAACCATATTAGGGTAATATAGGAACTATATTACTAACATACTAGAATTAGTCCATAATAAGGAGCTGGGAAAAGAACGTATGTTGAATTTGATAATAGACGATAGGAAACCGATTCTTATGGAGTACCTACCTCTAGAGATTAGGTATATTTTCCATTCATTTGGTAATTGTGCATCTGTATCCAATAGATCTTCTTCTGGTCCCAATCAAATTGGTATCAAAGGCTGCTTCTGGGTCATGGCAGCCTAGAAGGATGAAGAATTTGAAAAACTAGAGATAAGAGGATGAGAAAGTCCGGTCAACCATGGTGGAGAAAGTTCAGGGATGAAGAAAAAGGTTGAAGCTGGATTTTTGTCCATGAAGCTGATGATGAATATATAGGAGATGCATACTACACAAAGGAMACCACCTGCAACAATGATGGATGAAGGGGAAACTGGTGAGAAAAGCAAAACCTGAGAGAAAGGGAAAGGAGTGGGAATGGAAAGCGAAGAGGGAGCAAAGCCAGGGTGGCCAAGTCATGCCCTAGACGGCGGCAATGCCGACAGCCAACCTAGACAATGATTGGGAGCAGGGACCAGGATATGAGTGATCATGATTTAAGTAAGAGAGAAGGTGGGGCAGCAACAGAGGCCATGGTGGTTTTCAGCAAACGGCGCTGGGGGCACATGGGGAGATAACAGGGAGAAACAAGGTGGCAAAGGCTGGCTGCATGGGGTCAAGTGCGGCGATGAAAAGTATCATGAAGGCGAGACATGGAAGAGAAAGAATGCTGTTATGGAGGGAGA
>NW_020200903.1:3147-5449 GCF_001531365.2 Cynara cardunculus var. scolymus
AAAAAAATAGGACCGGTTTAGGCCTGGCCCGTGACCAGGACTGGTCTAGGGACCGGTTACGAAACACAAGACCGRACTTAGTTATGGGAAGCCATTTTGGGATCGGGACCAATTTAGGTCTGACCCAACAAAAACTGATTATGGCCATCTCTAAATTATCAACTATCAACTCACATGTATTAGTAACATGTTTAGCCGGGTAAGAATACACCATGAATAGTGTGGGCTAACAACTATTGTAAGATGATCCAATACTAGTGGCGGATCTCCAAGAAATTAATGGAGTAGGCCAGTAGGGGCACATAACGAGTATCGTATCACTATAAATAACCTAGATCGGGAAATAATACACTAGATGTTTTCACTTGAAGATTCACCTCTAGTACAAACAATATTGGATCCATATGCTGATAAAAAAAAAATTCCCAAAAATCTTTCTATTTTCTAACAAATAGTTGAAGAAATCTGCAAATGCTTAATTAACAGTTGTTTATCTTATTACCTACTTCAAATTCTACTACATACAATAGTACAAGGCTAACCACAAGGGTGGTGCATGATTGGTTTGAGCTTGGCTCCAAAGATCAAAAGTACCAAGAGATCTTAGGTTCAAATCCAAGGAGGAATAAAAATCCCCTTGTGGCAACGGAGGTTCAAATGCGGTGACTCCGGGCTACCTGCAAAGCAGGTGGTCGCCCTAGGATTAGTCAGCTCGCATAACAAGTTGAATATCCAGGTTAATCAAAAAGAGAAAAAAAAAAAGGGTACAATTCTACAACTTGCTTCAAAATGAACCTTCAGAAATGTCGAAGATATAGTTGAAGATAGAGACAAGCATTTTGTGATCTAAAGCGGATTCAGTGGTAACAAGCACGTCTACATCAAGTTTGAAGTCTAATCAAGATTCAACAAACACTGAAGAAACTCTAGAGTTATGCTAGTGTCAGTGATTAAATGAATCTTGCTCCACAAGATTATTTTTTGTCTTATCCTCCATACCTCACACAGTAAARTACATGTACAAAATCACTCTATTGTCTCCAAGTATTCTTACCCATATTGTGAAAAACTACTGTTCATATATGGCCAAAATTTTGTATATATGGCCAAAWTTTTGTATATCTGAAGACAAAKGACAAACTTTTCACTAGAAGTTTGCCACGGGCTCTGTACCCTATGACTTGCATTAAACGCAATGGGTATAAATAGCCGAGAAGACTCTCTTCTCAAATGCGAAGGTGTAACACATTCTTAAGCAAACACTTTCTCTTTTGCTCTTATGTGTATCTTGTGTGCTTCCTAGATTGTTTAGATAAGTTATGCATCTTATCTTATTCCGCAAACAATCTGTAAATTTTGTATTGATATTCTCATATCAATAAAGGATTTAAAAAAATGAAAACCGTGTGTTTGTATTCATCCCCCCCTCCTTCTACAAATTGTTACTTATAAACTCTTGTAGGTCCATTTGGTACCAACAACTGCCAATGAACCCTTTGTAGTGTTTAAATATTTTCAGTAATAGAGATACTGAACATTTTTTAAATAAATAAATTTATGTACTTGTTGAATACTTAAGACAAGTTGTCATGGATGGAAATGTTTAAATTACGTTAGTTATGCTGCCAAAATTTAAAAAAAAATACTAACCGACTTTTAGTTCGTATTCATTTATTGTAGGACAACTATATCCACGAAATGATCGAGAAGCAGAAACCTAACACCAACACCCATCCACTTGGAGATATTGAAATATGGGAGTGTTATTCATGAGGAAGGAAAAAGGGGTCTGAGGTTTTGCATTGTACATGTGGAGATCCTGGCTATGTGGTAGCTGGTTCGTCATAAATGAGAAGCTTAAGAAAATAGAAGAGGAGTGAACAGTCGAGAGAGAAGAAAACGCTCAGCGAGAGAAGGAAAATCATGATAGACTGAAGGCTATCGAGGCGATATTAGGTCGACAATACCCACCATCGTGTTTCCATGATCCCACTTGTCGTGCCCTCCTCCAATGGTCCTTAATAGACATATTAGTTGATTATGGTATGGATTTGATATATTATTATATTTGTATGGATATATGTATAGATTTGTAGGTAAATCTTAGGTTGAATTTCTTTATTTTGTATGCGATTTATACATATATRSAGGTTAAATTAAAATGCAACAAATATGGGTTTTTAAAATGTCTTTTTTAAATTAAAAATCCAAAAGGCATCGGCTTACCGACGATTTTAACCGTATGTAAAAGTTGTTGGTGATTTTAGTGTCATCTACCATTTGGTGTAGTCAAGATTAATGT
>NW_020200903.1:7284-9338 GCF_001531365.2 Cynara cardunculus var. scolymus
ATAAATCGTAAATATTAAAAATATTTTTTCACAGTATATATAATATATAATTAAGTCAAAAACTATTCAATATTGGACTCATTTTGAAGGTATTAACGAGATGATTATAATGGTGTAACTTGTTAAAATAAAAATGTATTTTTTAAACATGTTTTTATTGATTTACGATTATGTATGTTAATTTGATAAAGGTTTAAAATGAAACATTTATAAGTAAAAGACGTAAAGTAAATTAATTAACTAATTATAAAAGTATAAAGTATAAATTTAAAATTGTAATCGGTTGTGTGAGGAGAGGAGAGGATAGGGTGAAAAAGTGACTAAATGGTAGTATAAAGGGTATTTTGGTCATTTAGAATTTGAAGACTTTTGCCTAATAAGATAGTATAAATATACATGTTGTAGGTCCAGAAGAGATAGAAACCAAAAGCAAATACGCGATTTCAGAAGACATAGAAGCTGGTAAAGATGCAAATTCATCAAAAGCAAAAATAACGAGTGAAGAAAAATGGAGGAGACTCTTCATGTATAAGGATGCATCGGAATGGAGTTGGTGGGAAATAAAAAAGCTATTGGAAAGTAATAAGGATTTATTGAAAACTGATATATGGAATGACGGGAACACAGTGCTTCACATGGCGGTTGAAAAGGGTCAAAACGATATAGTCGAAAAGTTGTTACTGTTTATAAAAAAGGAAGCAAAAAAAGAAATACTTGAACAGAAAAATGAAGATGGAAGCACGGCCCTTCACGTTGCCGTAAGTGTTGGTAACAAATATGCAATGAAGTTGTTGGTTGATCAGCACAAGGACCTATTGACACTTGTAGACAAAAAAGAACAAGACCCATTGATTAAAGCTTTTAACAATATGCAATTTGATACCTTTGAATATTTGTTCAAAGTCGCCGTTGATAATCACAAAGCCACGAAGCTGGTCATTTCTCAAGGCTCCAAAAAGGGAGCCAGCCTTCTTGTCAATGCCATTACTGCAAAACAATACAGTGAGTGAGTGAGTGCATATATATATATATATATATATATAGCAAAAATATCCCATAATTTATATATTATAACCCCCAGAGACATATATACAGATTCACACTCATTTGCAGGTACAGCACATGACTTAATCGAGAGGTTTCCTGAATTCTCTACGGAAAGTGATCGAGTATTGATGGCTATAGCTAGGACCTTTCCCAATGAACTAAACTACTGGGAAACACTTATCTATCCCACACTTACCAATCCCACAATTACCGATGAGTACGGTAAGTTTCTAATTAAGCCCCCCGCCCCCCGATCGATAAATACTAATGTATTCAGATATTTTATTTCTTAATCGGTTTTAAGGGTGTTTTTTTCTCTTTAAGCTTTTGAGGATTTACTCGACCAAGTTTTTTGGTTGTTTCAATCATCAAGTTTGTGGTGGCGGTGGTGGCAGAGGAGCGGGTGGGTATTGGGGAGCCATCGCCASCTCTTTTTAAGAGGTAAACAGCAGCCTAACTATGTCAAATGCATTTGATGCCTGGTTGAGTTGGATGTTGAAAGATTTATGCATGCATGCATGGGTGGTCTTAAAAGAACCTAATGTTTTATGCATTTGATTGTGCATGCGCATGCAGTTCCGGTGTTTACATTTTTTTTGGTGCGTGGATTGATAAGATCTCTAGTGTGGATGGTTTTTCTCCCACTTCGTCTGCTTTATTTGCTTTTGTGGAAAGCTTTAGCAACGCTAGGTAAGAACATATGGAGTGAGTTCCGATCCTTCATTGTGGAATTAACAAAATCTTGATGATTGTTTTTGACTTATAATTTTGTAACTTGTAGTTCCACCCATTAAGCATATCGAGAAGAAAATTAAGGTATCGAAAGAAGCTAAAAGGGTTCTACAATTGGTATGTTACAAAATACACATGTTGACGTTACTTGGTACTCCTCATCCGTATTACGACAAACCAATTCTTGAGGCAGCAATTAAAAATGCTGATAACGTTTTTACATGTATTTTAATTTATTCGCCTGAAGCAATTAAGAGTAGACATGAAAATGGGTA
>NW_020200903.1:9953-57420 GCF_001531365.2 Cynara cardunculus var. scolymus
TATAACTTCCATGATGGTAGCCTTCGGTGCGACCTTGTACCTTCTCTTTTGTCGTGAAAACCCATGGATGCTTGGTCCAATATGTGGACTTTCTTGCCTCCCCATTCTGTTTTTTGTTACTCTACAATTCCCACTCATAGCTGGTCTATATAGATCGACTTATGTACCCATCTTTCACAAAGGTTCGCTTAATCCACTTGACGAAGAAGGGTGATTCATTATGTGAAATTAGTATGATATTATTGGTTATAAGCCAAACGTCTTATATAAGCAGTTATGTCTGACAGTTATCTGATATGTCCTTATCGTGTCAATTGTTGTCTTTAAAGGGTTGTGTCGGTTTGTTTTTCTGTTTATTGTAGTTGTGTCCCCTCCTCTACGAATGTAAAAGATATCAGTTTGAATAAGATATTCTGGTGACAGTTTGTATTTTACAAGAAGTTGATATGTCCTAATTCTTGATCATGTATTCATCGACTCGAGTGGCCGATGTTGCTGCTCAGGTTCATCTAGTAAACATCATTAAAGGCATAGAAGATGTAAGATTTTACCTTTGAAGTCTGCAAGAATTCCAAACTTTTGACATTATGAAATCAATTGTGTTTACCCAAGTATAACTATTAGCGATTTTCTTGGCCAGTAATCATTTATTGAACAAGAAAATGAACACTCAGATCCAAACATTGGGATGTGTCGTATTCTACTGAAACAAAATCTTCCATCTATATTGATCGATCTTCTTCAGACTATGGCCAACTTCATCTCCGTCTTCATTTTGTTCTATTAATAACTCTGTGCGTCAATTCTACAAGCGCCCGCCTTGATCTTTGAACATCCTCATCATCGTTTTCCGGCAGCGAATCAATTGCAGCCGATGCAAGGCTTGCATGCTTTGCTGCTAGTTCCCTTGTTCTTTGTATTCCATGACTTTTACCAAGATACTCAAGAGCCTGTATCAATTACCCAAAATCAATCACGAATATTACTTGTTGACTGTCGAGATTGAGAATCAAATGTTGGCATTCTTATATCTATACCTATGCTCAACCCTTATACTAGTCCCGTGAAAATTGCAAAGTTCGACTTGGTAACCAAAATATCCAACAAAATAAAGAAATCTTGCAAACCCAAATCAATATCATCAATTTCTTTGTAATGATGGAGAACTCTCCAAAAAAGGAAACGCTTGCAATTTTCATACGACTTCTCAAAAAGGGTTATTTTTCAACTAGAGATACATACATATTCGGGTTTGGGGCATACAGTTTATGCAGTATTAGCAACTGTATATAAGACCAGCAATCGTATGCTACACATAGTGACATAGACTTACAAGATCCACATTGGCAGGGTCGTCTAATCCCTGGTCAACAACTGAGCGTAGTTCTGGGAACTCCTCCATTGCATATAATATTGGAGCTGTGACAATTCCCTGCAAAAATGATATCAGAACATAAAACAATCTGCAGCAAAAGCCATAGTTCTGTAAAAGGAAACAGAAACAATCTAAATTGGTAATAATAGGTTCCTGACTGTTAAGCAAGTTTTGCTTTTTTTACCCAAAGGAACGTATCATGCCTCTAAACACAAAAAGAATATGCCAACGAAGTGAGTTGATTACATGGCGAATATCAGATAATGCGCCCTTCCCAAGAGATGATGATGTGCCTGTGAAATCAAGAACATCATCGATTAACTGGAACGCCAAACCCTGCAGGAAAGAGGAGATGATGAGTCAGAGTTACAATTATATTGGCCGGTTCGAGTWATATGCCAATAGACAATGCATCACCATTAACCACATTGTTGGCAAGTGATTCATATTGACCCTTGATAACATTAAAATATCAGTTCATTGAATTTCAAAAAAATTATTTGCTTCTACGTTTAAGAAAACAAGCATGAATGTCACTCAAAATTATACTCATGAGTCATGTCCGTTTGGTAAATGGCTTTCCCAAACGAACCACATGTTATGCTTTGGAAAATTATCTGTAACATATGATAACCACATTCTTGATGCTTACAGACCAGATTTTTCCCGTACTCATATGCCAACATAGACACCTCCGCAGTTTGCCCAGTAAGAAGGGCAATGGACTTGCAGCTGTTTGATATCAGAGATGCAGTCTTGTAGTATGTCTTCTGCAAATAATAATCCATACTGCAATGGCAAAAATTTAATCAACCGAAAAATTGCAAGAAAATTATGTCCAACCTTAAACACTAACATTGTGAAACAGTCCAAGGATCACAAAGGTATTAACTTTGACAACATATGAATATAAGGCTGGAATGTTTACGATCTTCTACCTTCACTTCATGCCTAGACAGCGATATTACACTCACCACCAACAAAATCTGCCATTTAAGACGCACAGACGTCCTAATAGAGTATTTCAAGACTTTAAGTTCATAGAACTAAAGTTCAGCGTCCTATCTCAGGCGTTACAATAAGTTGTTATATAGGCCACCTAACAAGTTTAGGCACCTTTCAACAGTGTCCTATAAAAATCTAATAGGGCAATTTCACTAACATTGTGAAACAGTCCATCAACGATCACAAAGGTATTTGATAAGATATGGATACGAGGCTGGAATGTTTACGATCTTCTACCTCCACTTCATGCCTAGACAGCAATATTACACTCACCACCAACAAAATGTACCTTTTAAGACACACAGACGTCCTAATAGAGTATTCAAGACTTTAAGTTCATAGAACCAAAGTTGAGAGTCCTATCTCGGACGTTACAATAAGTTGTTATATAGGACACCTAACAAGTTTAGGCACCTTTCAACAGTGTCCTATAAAAAGCTAATAGGGCAATTTACTTCTTATGTCATATTAGTTTCCCCAACTTCATCCATATAATTTGTCAAGTTGCTTTACTTTGTCCTATAAACTTATTGTAACACCTTCAGATAGAGCACACAGTTTCTGGTCCTATGAACTTAAAGTGTAGTTAAGTACTCTGTTAGGACGCCCAAGGATGGTGGTGCATCCTATAAGACCCATTTTGTTGTAATGGATTAAACTCTCCAATGCAGATTACACCACCAAGAGAAGTAGCATACCTACTACGCTGCTCTGCTGATGTGCTCATTTGCATCGTCTCCCCAGTAACAAGATGCTCTACTGCTGTTGCTATTAGTGAYACAACCTGCAACCAACAGTGGAATACAATGAACATTTGTAAACAACCATGTTAGAAGATGCAAGGAAGTCGCATGCATAAAGACATAAATAAATGGATACCTCTGTGTTTTTTAAAGAGGCAAGTGTGATACAAGCTCTAGAAAGCAAGAAATCTCCAGCCAATACTGCAAGCTGCATCATGAAAAGAGCAGTAGTATTTCAGTGGTAATGAAGGCAGTCTGGTTGATATGCATCATTAATTGCTCATGCAAATATTCCCATACTGAGTAAAATACTAATACAAGCAACATTTTCTTCTGAGAATAACCAATTGTGAATATGTAGATGCATCACATGATATTGTATCAACCCAAACATCAAAACTTCACGGTCAGGCACGGGGTTCAAGTCTTACAAGAGAGAAGTGGGTAGAGTATACTAGTTGGTGTGAGGAAAAAGTAAATGCATCAAAGTTAAAGCCCATGCCGCTAAACAATCCAAGCTGCCTCATTTAGTTGAACCAAAAACCAAAAGTACATTATTAGTGAACTCTATTAAGTCGTCGACTGTTAGACATGGTGTCACGCTTTCCAGGCACAATCACAGGAATAATTAGACACAAGATATGCCAACCATATTAGGGTAATATAGGAACTATATTACTAACATAATAGAATTAGTTCATAATAAGGAGCTGGGAGAAGAACGTATGCTGAATTTGATAATAGACGATAGGAAAACAATTCTTATGGAGAACCTACCTCTAGAGAGTAGGTATATTTTCCGTTCATTTGGTATTTGTGCATCTGTATCCAATAGATCTTCTTCTGGTCCCAATCAAATTGGTATCAAAGGCTGCTTCTGGGTCATGGCAGCCTAGAAGAATGAAGAATTCAAAAAACTAGAGATAAGAGGATGAGGAAGTTCGGTCAACCATGGTGGAGAAAGTTCAGGGATGAAGAAAAAGGTTGAAGCTGGATTCTTGTCCATGAAGCTGATGCTGAATATATACGCATACTACACAAAGGACGCCACCTGCAACAATGATGGATGAAGGGGAAACTGGTGAGAAAAGCAAAACCTGAGAGAAAGGGAAGGGAGTGGGAATGGAAAGCGAAGGGGGAGCAAAGCCAGGGTGGCCGAGTCATGCCCTAGATGGCGGCAATGCTGACAGCCAACCTAGACAATGATTGGGAGCAGGGACCAGGATATGGGTGATCGTGATTTAAGCAAGAGAGAAGGTGGGGCAGCAACAGAGGCCATGGTGGTTTTCAGCGAAAGGCGCTGGGGGCACATGGGGAGATAACAGGGAGAAACGAGGTGAAAAAGTCTGGCTGCATGGGGTCAAGAGCGGGGATGAAAAGTATCATGGAGAGACATGGAAGAGAAAGAAAGGCTGTTATGGAGGGAGAGTGTTGTGTCCTTTGTGGGCCTCAGGGTAGGCCCAATTTTGGATGAAGACTTATTTATGGGCTGGAAGAAAGGCCTATCTTTTGTCCGCATGAGAAGGCGGAGAGAGACGGAATAATGGGCCAGCAGGGATAAGGGAAGGCCCAAGAGGGAAAGCTTTTCATTTGATCCATGAGGCCCAAAGCGGTAGAACAAAGCCAAAGATTTGGCAAGGATGACATATTTCAAGGGGTCCACAAGTTAAGTGAGTAAAAGACTACAATTTTGACCCTCATGACGAGAAGATATACGAGAGGAGAATTTGGAATAGACACAATCACAAAGGGGGAATTTTCCGACTCGAAAGTTGGAAATGCCAATTTTTAGGGAGAGGATGTGCAGAGGTTGCTAAGATGAGCGGACTGTTATTTCCACATTAACGGCCCGATTGGAGATGAAAGATTGTTCAGTTGGAAGAACTTATCGAAGCATGAGGCCACGTTGAAATTATTCCCACTCATACAACAATAATTTCCTTATGGGGAAGGTGTCTCATTGAAAGGCAGTAACATGAGATCAGATCAGTGCATGGGCCTAAGGCCATGCTGGTCTATTTCAAGCACAATCACAGTTATTATTAGCCGTAACTACAGCAACCGTATCATGGAAATATAGCTAGCCAAAATGCATGGCAACAGTATTATGAAATTACAGCAACTATATTATTACCATAATAAAAATTAGTCTACAACGAGTTAGGAGAAAAACATATACTGAATTTGAACATAAACAATATAGTGTGTGAATTGAGCATCTTGGAGGGTGCCTACATCTTGAAAGTAGGTACATTTTCTGTTTGTCTGGTATTCTAGCATTCACATTCAATAAATATTATGATGATTCTTAGGGCTTTTTCAGAGATATATGGCAACAACATACTTATATTGTTTATTTGAAGAAGAAATGTCACCTTATTTCCCATTACGAAGTTAAGAGAGCCAATCCCACGTCTTGTATCAGCATCATCCAGTACATCATCATGAAGGAGGCTGGCAACCTAAAAGGAGAAGGTTATTATCTTTCTACAGCATTGATAAGCAAGTACTTTACTTTCTAATGATAAACAAAGAAATTATCCTTCTTTGAAACAGTATAACACATGCCCAACAATGGGATGTAGGAAAAAGACCCTTGTGCTACAGCATGATGCTTTGTAATTATAAGCTTTTGAAATAAACATGTTGTGAGCTTAAGGATAATATAAGCATCCTATTATATTTGGTTCCAACCAATAATCTTCAGGTAAATGAAACATATCCATTGTTCTTCAACGATCGTATTTCCAAACAGTAACAGAAAACAACAAATAGTACATGGTGCAACAGTGTCTAAAAAAGTTGTCTCGTATTTGGATTCTGTCAAGTACAAATTGTTTGTAAAGCATAAAAACTTCCATGAGTACAAAAAGGACAAAAAAAGGAGAAACTATGAAAAGAAATTTGGAACAAAGAATTAGAAAGCCACAACATTCACTTTGACAAAATCAAAAGGGGAATAAGGGTTTCTTCTATAATTTCAAAAAGAAGAATCACAAGGCCTCAACATTCGCTTCAAAAAATGGAAGAGGAAAAAGGGTTTCTATAACTACCATAAATTTAGAAACACATACTGACATCAGCTAAAGGGACTGTCTAAATTTCAATATAAAAAGCACACCAGCTGTGTTTTTCCCTACAACTCGACATCTCTCCAGACCAATAATCACCCCACACAGTATTCTAATCCATTCTATGGCAGTTCTATCCTTTGCCATTTTTCGTCCATTAAAAAGACTATTACTCCAGTACCCTATTTAAGACTTGAAATCTAGTAAACTTTGAATTTTGAAAAAAAGCTCAATACTGTTTTGCAGTGTTTTTTCTATTTTCCTCTTCAATTGCAAGCTATACTACCTCCATAGCACTTACTTTAAAATCTTGCATTTATGCATAACGATATGCACTGCAGTTTCCACAACATAACTCACAGCTTCAGAGATATTTTTCTAACATCGTTTCATCTAAAAGAAAAAAGAAATTCATTTTTTAGGATGCAAGAAACCCATAGAAGATATATGTATGCTACACCTTTTCTTAAAAATTTCCTTTTCTTCTGTTGCTTATTATTTGGTCTTTGTTCTTCTTATTCTCTCTTTTCTCCTTTTCCTTACTCCTGTGATTTGTACCAATTCCGTGCACTAACATGGTCTGTTTGTCATAAAAAGCAGGTAGCCTATGTAAAATAATATTTAAAGAAACCTAACATGAATCATCTCTGTGATTTCAGCAATAGATTGTTGTCTCAAGCGCAAATCTGTGGAGAACATATCAACAACGTTTTCTGAAGCCGGTTTAGAGATTTGAATATTTAAAGCTGTTGCCATCAATAAAATAACCTGCAAAAGATAATATAATGTCAATATTTTGAGCACAATAACATGATCGCAAGTGAGAAAGCAAAGATATGCATGCATCTGTTTACATTGTTACCATAGCACTCCGCTCCCTAATATCCAAGAGAAACGATAATTTTCAGATGATGGTAAGTATGAAAATTGACATCCTGTTAAAACTTAATAAATTGTAGATCAATCAGCAGATGGTTAACAAAGCACAAGGGGGAGAATTCTAGCATGCCTCTAGCTCTATTCCTACTTCAAATAAATTAGATGTTAACATGTGAACACCAATGAAATACAGCATACATCATATGCTGGAAAGAGAGCAAAACGTTCAACTGTGAAAATTTGTGTTCATATTGAGAAGGCAATTGCATGATAATGCAATGTACCTACCTAGATGTGATATCTCAAACATTTTTAGACCGAAGTACATTACACAACATAAGAATTGGGCCAAAGAGAATATATTTTCATACATTCTCATGTGTAAAGTTGGTACCTAAATGTTTCAGATGTCACATCTGATATACCAAAATGGAAGTTTTGAAAGTGCGTTATGTAAAATATGAATCAGATAAAAGTATGTCGCATTTTCATACAATTTGTCCTTACTGAAAAGTAGAGTAAACAATTTACTGCCAACAAGATAACAGTTCTTTCCCTTTGAGACTGTAATATCTCAATGTTATGCACACGAATGTCACAATTCTAAGATAGAAAATACAATTCGTAGTAAGGATCTCAAACATCAAAGAACTGGAAGCAATAAACTTACAGTGGGACGGAACCTCTTCCCTTCAACGCCCATCTTAAAGAAATACTCGGCTGCTGAGGCAAGCTTTGGCACCTGCAAGAGTGCACATTTAAAGTAGTTACTTTCAAGCATACCCAGAATGAAATAGTTGCAGTCATATTTGATAACAAGTAGCTACTACAGCCATACCTCAGCGACAACCATTGATCGCAATCTATTAGCAACAATCGACAGTTCATCAGCAACGAGAGAAAAAGGGTCCACTTGATCCTGTATCAAAAGAAGGAAACATTAAGAAATGCAAAAACAAAACTTGCAAATTTGTAGCAGGTAAACTAGAGAAGAGAATGCACAATGTGGCAAGAGAAGAGGTATTTGCATTGAAATCCACTTTATCAACAGAAGAGATAATAATGAACCATACATGTAACGATAGCAGCACACTACAAACTATATACAGGATAAGAAGACAATATCATCATGTTTTTTTTATTTCATCACTCTAGAATTTCACCTAGATGCCCAATCTAACAATTAATGAACATGTTTGATAAGTGAAGCCTACTTAGTTGAACCTTATCTAATTATCTTGCAATCTATAAATTTGTTTTCAAATTTAAATAAGCAACAGCTAAATCACCATCCCGACTACTACATCGAGAAGTTTCAAAATAAATGCTGCAAAAGAACAACCAATGCAACCTTGGTCTTATGTTGGTTGCCAGATTCCAAGAGAGAAATGATATATAACAATGATTGCCTTTTGGTGTGAGAAATACACACAAATTAAAGAAAACAGAACACCTAGACCGATTTGAGTGAAAACTAACCCAAAGGAAGGTTATTCTGCTTATTGGACATTGAATTATAAGCAGAGATACAACAAGTACAAGTTTAGGAAGGTTATTCCCATTTCTTCGGATAGCAACAATCAGTTTTTGATAACTGCTGTAAAATATAAACTGAAATGGAGATAGTTCACAACATAGATTACAAATGAATGTCAACAAAGCAAATGAAGTTTGTTGAAGAGCAAATAATAAGGGAGGAGAATATCCAAAATTGCACTTACCTCAACTGAAGATCTTTGATACTGGGGTTGTGGTCCACCAGAACTGAAGGGGCGCGAAATCCAGGAATAATTTACTCTGCAACCCAAAACCTACTAATTACCGAAAACAATAACAAGATATACATAAAAACCATGAAACAAACAGCACTAGAAACAAGTACCAGAAAAGAATATCAGAACAATTCATAATAAGATCAAAGGAATGGTGAAGTAACTAGAATGATTCATTTATAACAAAACAACACATATACAAATACAAAAAATGGCATGCTGCAGTTGCTACATCATATGGTGAATGGTCTTTGAGACATCTGATATGCTACTTCCTTTTAATTTCCCCTTCTTTTCACTTACAAGTCTTAAACCTCTTGTTAAAGGCTCACAAAGGTGGCTCCTTGGCATGTTAGTAAGACTATCTTACTATAACAATCAATTGAAAACAACTCTCCTGCGCAGAAAATAAATGTTCCTCAAAGTTCTTGCTCCCAATTGACCATTTGAGTGTCATTTGAACTAAGCAATCAATTAGGCATGTTATTTGTATATTATTTTCTTATTTGTTGTGGGGGTATAACGTAAAAACATCCATTCAGAGATAGCGCTGCATAAGAAGACCCCTCAACTTTGAAGCACAGCAACCCCTCCATAACAAAACAAATACAACATTTGAATGCACACATATTTGATGAAAACGTATGACCTTCAGTCAAATATCTAGAATGCCACTCAATAACAAAATAGAGGAGTCTCATTGACTAAAATCAATTCTAGAATGATTTATGGTGATCATAGATACATTCCAAAAAGAAATTTATTGTGGTTCCTTTTGAGACATCCCAAAAAAACAGAAAATTGGATTATTTCAACTTGTCAAAGACAGAGAGCAATAAATTTGGTAAACACATCCATAACATATCATATAAGTTGGTCTTTAAACTCTAATGAGATCTCTTACTTCTCCTGTCATGACTGCCAGTAAATAAAACCTGGCTATATCCCATATAATCCTTCTAAACCACTATATTACTAGAACCTAAAAGCAATCTGATTGCTAAAAGCATCTCACGTGCTTCAGACATTTTGTATATGAGGCTGATATACATATTAAACATTTCAGTAAGGTTATGTTCGGCAAACTAGTTGATAAGCTAGTTGTTGGCTAATAAACTAGTCATGTCTGTTAAAACAGGATGATAAGCTAGATGACAATGTAAAAAGACCTAAAAACACATGCTGAAAGACTAATTTGAAAATATAAGGGGCATAAATCAAAAAAAGTGAAGAAAATACCATGTAGCTTATTGAAACGCTACTTGAGGTAACTTGAGTCTATAATAACCTAGCTTATGGCTAACTACACGGGGATTTTTCAATAAGCCCAAAAAATAAGCTAGTTTATGGTTGCCATAACATCGCATGATAGTTTATTGATCTCATGACTTGAAGCCTATCTCTATGCTACTCCTTTCCATCAGACTTGATGCATCACCATGTGTTTCAAGCCATCCCTAAAAGATCTTAAACCCGTCTTATCCCCAATGTCAATCCCAATACCATGACAGAATTAATCTACACACGCATATCAAGTAACATAGACCAAAAGACAATCAACACATGTAAGAGCAACATATTAATTCTTATGTCAAACAACTCCAACGATGATCCTTCATGGGTCCCAGGAAAATTGGAATGCAATGAAATTGTCATGAATACTTGCCAATACCCAAAATCTCCTTCCATAAAAGCAAAATAAAGGGAACCTTTGCACCTAATTTAATATAAAAAACCTTGGAACCATTCCAGAAAATAAAATTCTCAAGTGACAAAATCGACTTCATTTCTTTAAAGTCTGTCAACGCGTGTGAAAAAATTTGATCGTGGAGAAACGATAAACTACACCAAAAATCCACGAGAAAACAGTAACTTGGAAATCTATAAAAGTATCAAATGACAGCTATCAATTCACTGCCCCCATAAAAATACACAACACTGTAGATTATTATGAACCAAAAACCAATGATTTTGAAAAGGTTACCTCTTTAGAAGACTCCATGAAAGACCTGAAACGACTGGAGGGAGACAATTGTTGATGCGGAGTAGAGCAATACAACCATCGACAACGGTTGTAGCTGCTGGCTGTTCTTGAAATCCTTGAAATCCCTCGATAGGAGAACATCTTCCCAAACCTAAATCTTGGCAAAGAGCGAGAAAGAGATGTATGTAATGAATAAGAAACAGGTATGGAGAGGTTGGGGGCGGCGGAAATGGCGGTGGCTGTGGAGAAGAAAATTGGAAGGAGGGTAGAGAAAGATTAGTTAAATGTTAACCGACGTTGATGATTCGGAAGAGTGACACGACGGCGATGATGAACCACATGTGTGGAACATCACGTGCATAACATAACCCTAACTTTTACGGCAAACGAGTTTTGTAATTAAATTTGAAAATTCAAGTCTAATATAAGAAAAATTAAGAAAAAACTACAATTTTGATCCCTATGGTTTTTTGATTGTGACGGTTTTTATCCTTACAGTTTTTGGATTGTGACTACGGGTGTTTGTAGGTTGGGTTGATCGGGTTAAACACATTTAAACAACCCAATCCAATGATTGTGGTTTGGAAAAATCTTAACTCAACCTAACCTAACCCGTACGGGTTTGTCGGGTTGGTAGGGTTGATAGTTTGGTATATTAAAATATTCTTCTAACCTTGAATATGTTATTTCTCTACTTATATTTTTTTTTCATCATCAACCATTTGATACAACTTATCTATATTTGTTATGTATGTTACATTCAGTTAATTTTCTTAATTTACATATATATGTCCACGGAAACTGAACATATATATGAATGAGATATATAAAGATATAAATAGATTGAAAATATGTGTATATGAAAAGCATACATGATAGTCTAATTGTCTAATGTATATATTAATATAAATTCAACTATCATATTAAATCCAATAAATAAAAGGATATTGGGTTCATCGGGTTACGTTGGGTTAAAATAATAATAACTCAATATCTACGGTTTGACAATTTTACAACTCGATTAGACATCGAGTTGCTTCGGGTTAGGTTATTTCACGTTGGATTGGGTTGATCGAGTTGGTCGGGTTTTTGAGCACCCCTAATTGTGACGATTGGTTTTATGGAATCCAACGAAATTTGAAGGAATTGGAATGGCCAATTTCATTAATCAAATTTTATTCATGTGTTTGGTTCATTTTTTGAGTTTTGATAAGTAATATGAATTCCACCTCTGGTGGAGTGTAAATTCTTTGGGTTCTACAAGGAATTTTAATTTTTTTCATCTCACTTTTAAAATAAAATAAAATAAAAACTATTTTGCTCTTATATTTACTTCATTTCATTCTGTCCTACCATGATGGTTGCCATTATTGTCACCGTAGTCAACACCATCATTACCATTGTTGCCTTCACCCTCACCATCGTCGTCGTCATTACCACCACTACTGTCGTATTCACCACAGCTGTCATCGTTGCCACCAACGTACCGTCGTGTTCCAAATAATGACATATTTCAATTTTTTTTAAATTTTTTGATGCAAATAAAAAATGCATAATTTTATATATCTACATCTGTATATACTAATATATAATTTATATTGTATAATTATTATAATATATACAAGGTTGAACTTGATCTTCGAGCGCCCTCTTCAATGAACTCATCTTTCTCGATGATGAACTCAATCTTATGGCTCATCCTCATCCTTGCAACTCCGACACTATCCGGAGACACAACAACCCTCTCGCAAACTTCCTCGGGGAACTTGATCTTCTGGAGCCCCCTCATCCCTGTTACTCTAACGCCCCAAAGGACCTCTTATAAATGTCCCTCCTCCGACAAATGCCCCCCCCCCCCTCCTCAACCTCTCTTTGTAAATCGAAACCTCATTTCTTGATTTAGTGTTGGAGGTTTGACTTGGAATATTTAGGTTTTGAGTTTTGAGTTTGTATCTTGATTTAGGGTTCTTGATGTTCGTATTAATTTTTTTTTTTTAAATGGTTGGTTTATCCGTTGTTATTTTGAGTTATTAATGGTCAATGCTTCCGACTCTCGAGGAGATTTGCTTTCGTTTTATGTGAATGATGGTGGATGGTGGTTCTCTTTTTGTGTTGGTGGTTGAAATGTTGGTCGGTAGTAGGAGAAGGTGACCAAAGTGGATGATCGGGGCATGACCAAATTGGCATAGAAGTGGAAAAACAACACTAAAATGCCCCACAATTAATGGGTTTTTAAAGGACCGTTAGAGGAAGGGAGTAATACCATGTTTCTGTTACAAACCAGCCAATCTGTAGTTTCATAACTGTAGGAACAAAACCGTTATAATCGACAAATCACAAGGACTAAATTTGTAGTTTACTCAAAAGTTAATTATTGAAGTATAAAATTAATAAAATATTACTGGTTCACAACAAATGATTATCCTAATTATGTTTCTAACAGTTTGAAACATTACATTGAAATAATTTTCGAGAATACAACATCTGATAGGACCATTTAGAAAACGCTTGAATAAAATAGCATACCATATGTAGCTTAGGTTATTTAGGTAGAGGAATGGGGGAGTCGGACAAGGACGAGGGGTGGATACGCGACACCTACGTTCTTTACATTGCTACAACCATACGTTATATCGAGTTCTATTAGTTTTTCAGGATTGGTTCTTTACTCGTCTAGTTTTTTTAATTAACCTGGATATCCAACCCGCTATGCGAGCCGCTTAATCTCAGGACGACCACCTGCTTTGCAGTCACCGCATTTGAACCTCCGTGGCCACAAAGAGATTTTTATTCTTCCTTGGATTTGAACCTGAGATCTTCTAGTACTTTTGACATTTGGAGTCAAGTTCAAACCAATCAGGCACCACCCTTGTGGTTTACTCGTCTAGTTTTTGTTATCCTACTTTATGGTTTTAGCTTGAATGTTCTCTTTTCTGTTTACTACTTTGCACACATTTTTTGTTACTCGTCTCGTTTAGTCCCTTGTATTTTTGTTTTGCAAGCTATATGTATTCACATAAACAACATCTCTATTTGTATATTTATCTGTTAAGGTAGATGTAAAATCTGCATACATCTTATCTATGTTCTCTCCAAGACCTACCTCTATGGAAGGTATATTGATGTAGTTTAATTTCATTTGATTTTAACCATACGTCAAATGCAATAAATAAACTCATACACCATTCTCACATTTAGTGATGTTTGAATCTCTGACCTCCTAAGAAGCAAAGGCTACGATACCGTTAGGTCAAAGATCATTTGGTCAGAATACATAATGTTGATAGATGAGGTTTGTTGGTGATGACATGTATTGTCATCCTATCTATATCTATACTATATTATAAAACATTTGACAAAAACTCTTAAAAATAAATTTTTATGCATAAAGTACTGTATATTAATGCATATTACTTAAAATTCAAGATTACAAGTAAATTATGCATAAGTACAACTTGTTAAAGCTCCATGTTTGAATTCGTGTAACTAACTGCGGATAAACATGATCAAATAGAGGATAAACATCTCATTTTAAAATGTAAAAAATCTAAAATATAATTAAGATAATTATCGAGTTCTAACAAAATAATTAATTGTTATCTTTATAAAAAAAACTATATTATTAAACCAAATATAAATTACTTCGAATTATAATAAAAAATATTGAACTAAAAAGTTACACAAAAAGTAGGAATTTTAAATAGTTAATTTGATACTAACATCGATATATATTTGTCAAATTTTTATGAAGTCTTCAAATTTATATTTATCCAGAAATAAAAACATCATCGTTTTTTCAAAATCAAATAAGACCATACTGTAACATCGACTAAGATAAAGAATAAAATGAAATATTAAAATCAAAATGTATCTCGTTGCATTGCATAGGTACCCTTCTAGTGGTTAAAAAAACATCCATCTACAAAAGTTACTGATATTTACTTATTTATCAAATAAAATTTTAAAATGATATTTAGAAGAATAATTCATTTTTCTTAATTTTATGCAAAATTTGTTAGTCAACATTATTGATTTGAAACTAAAATGTAGATTTTGATGTTTTTTATACTCATTTTGTTTATAGAATGTGTCAAATTTCGAATCATCATTTTGAAAATCTATCCGACTGAAATTCATATTCAAATATTACAAACCGAATCTTGGTTTTTTATGCAAACGAGATTTGTTTGGAAGTTGGAGGATGCAATATGCATGCCCTTATTTATTGGCGATACGATGCATATCACGCTTATTACATGAAATACCTGCCAACCTTGTATTATTGTAATTGAAAATTACTAACCGATTTTTGTAATTGAAAATTATTCGTCTTCACTTACTGGGTAAGACTCTCAATTTTTATTTTCGCTCTAACAGGTAAAATTATTAGCTCTTGCCATATTCATCCGTTAAAGTAAAGTGACTTGGTAAGCGCTTACCCGGACAAGCGTTTGGTAAACGGCACCTAAAGTTTCAAAATTCTGTATTTTGAGACATAAAACTGAACTTTACCAACGGTGAACAGTTTCAATGAGTGAATTTTGAATTACTTCTTACAATCATTTTAAAAATATATATATACTTGTAGTATGATAATAATACAATTGATCTTAAAAATAATTATAAAACAGTGATTTTTAAAATTTTAACGACGCTAATACAAATTTTAAATGTAAAATCACGATAATCAGTGTTCTAAAAGACTCGCCACAATAGTTGTTGTTGCTTAAGACCTGTGTCTGACGCCACGTTAAACTTGTAGCGCGCCGTAACATAATGCATAGTTTTTGTAACGCGATATTTGATCTCTTACCTTCTCAATGCATCAGTTGTTAGTTTTTAATATATATATATATATAACCTAAATTAAATTGTTTAGTAACATTGACTCATTGAGTAATAATAAAAAAAACATATGGTTATATATGATATTAATATTTTCCAGCATAAAACACGCCTTAAAAAAGCCCAACCTCGCTAGTCGCTATGGCTCCTAAGCTCGAGGGTCGGTACCGCCATCAATATCACGTCTCACACCATTTAGAACCTCAAGAGTAACTCTCAAATTTAAACACCACACATACGAACCCCACCCGACTTTAATATTACACGGCAAGATTGAATTCTACATGATCGAAATTCAACTTTGAATGTTTTAATCACCAAGAGTAATCCAGAGTCGAGTTTTCTCAAATCCTCTTTTCACCAAGGCCGAGCCTTTGGAATTTAGAATGGGCTTACGACATAAATTCAAATTAACGAGATCACGAACAAAGCTTACAATACCTTAGTCGGCCGTGGCTACTAGAAATAGCCGGTATGCCGTTTAGCAGCCAAGAAGGCTTTGAGGCTGGAATTCTTCTCTTCAACATCCTTGTATACAGCTTTCCTTCCATGACCTGCCAATAACATGTATTAACCCAACCCCATCACTCTTCCTCCCAATCATCTCTTCATTATTTCGATTCATTTACAAGTTTAAACTGTCCTCCATTTTTTACATGAAACAACCGCTCTACTATTTGGGGTGGAGGTCAGGTCTGTACACATGTGACCTATGAGTGAGGATATACTGGGTTCGTTTGGTTTTAGGTAGCCATATAATATATGACCCAAAACAATATATATGGCCCACATACTTTATACATGAAGTTGGATCAAACTTGAGCGAAGAAACAGATACAATGACCAATCTATATGTGGTTAATCGTCGGGAGGACATTGGAATACCCTTTAGCATATACACAAGCACATAACTGTCCCAAAAATAAATGTCAATAATGAAAAAGACACCAGCTTTAGGAAGATGTAAACATTACACTTTTTAACTAACTACAATACAATTTACCTTTAATAATAGATAAACAAATTTTCTCCAATCTCATAATTAAGGATAGAAAGGGAAAGTAATTACTTTTGAAAGTGGATATTTATTTTGGGACAAACTAAAATAGAAATGTAGACAATTATTTTGGGACGGAGGGAGTAATGAACTTCTAAAACCAAAACAAACGAGCCGGTATATCCCATCCGGAGATGAGGTATGGGGGTCAGATGTACACAGACATCACCTATACCCTACAAAACTTCTACATTTTCAAAATTTGTGTAGTATTTCATTGTTTTATAATGACAAGTAAACTAATTAAGACGAAGGAAGCTAGCGCAATGCATCTCGATAAAGTTCTGCTTGCAAACCTCCATCATTATATTACAGCTGCACACTCCACATGATGGTTGTGGCCCGGGCTCTAAAGACAACTCCTATACGAGAAGAAGGTCCCATAATGCAACACGCAGAGGCCTAGGACCCACTAAACAAAGCCCAACCAAACCAGCCCAATATTACAAGCTTTCTGAAACTATCTGCTTAAATTTCTTTTTCTCGCGCACTTTTTAGAAAGTTTTGGGTCTACACAAGAACAACTGCTCTACTATTTGGAGTAATGGTCAGATCTGCATACATCCCACCGCCCATACCTCACCTCCAAGTGGATATACTAGTCTAGTGTAGTTTTGCTTAGCGAGTCCTGTGCCATATGTCTCATATAAAAGATTACCAAACATACTACCCTTTCTTTTTCTTTAAAAGGAGTACTATTAATTACTAAGTAGAAATAAAAATAGACCTACCTGGTAACATCCACTCGAACTCCAGCTCAAGCAACATGGCGACACTATCCAACTGTATAGACACTGCAATTTGGACACAAAATCATCGGATTACAAAATATTAACAGGAAAATTATCAAAGAAGGTTCACATTGATCAGTGATCATAAAACCGCTTGCACTTGGCAAGCTCCACGGTGTTGCATGCTAATGCACCACAGGGAGAGTAACTACTTTCAAGTAGCAATCAAACTGAAAGAGCTGGTTATATCACCTTAAATGTTGATTATTGTACTGATACAAATGTATTACTGAACCGACTGGCTTTTTACATGATGGCAATCGATATTATTCCACATTAACTGTCCAGAATTTCAGAACATTAATGCCAGAAAAAGTATATCTTTAGCATTAAGTTGCAAAATTTATAGATCTTTTTATACTAAAAAAGTTTAAAGAATGTTAGTCAACAAGTCGGGTCTCAAGATCTTATACCATTACCATTTGTGTTTCAGTTACATTATAGGTATCAATTTACTTCATATATACCCAAAAAGGATAGTTTCAAGTATCTAGGCTCTATGGTTCAAAGGGGATGAGGCCGGGGATGATATAAGACATCGCATAAAGATAGAGCGGCTAAAGTGAAGGGCTGCCACAGAGATGCTGTGACAAGAAGGTCCCCCTAAAACTGGAGAAGATTCTACATGGTAGCCGTTAGACCAACTATGTTGTATGGGTTGGAGAATTGTGTGAAAGGAAGGCCCATGAGAAGAAGTTGGAAGTTACAAAAATAAAGATGCTTACATGGACCTGTGGTTGGACAAGGATTAACTGGATACCAAATGAGGTCTTCCGGGTGGGGTTGGAAGTTGTGCACATCAAAGATAGGTTGAGAGAGGGAATATTACAGTGGTTTGGCTTCATAGAAGACAAATGGCGACTCTGGCGAGAAGAGAGGAAAGTGTGATTGTCGAGGAGGCAAGGAGGGGGTAAGCCAAGGAGGACATGGGAGGAGCAACTGAGGTTGGACATGGTGGCCTTAGACATTTCTGAGGACATTGACCTCTCATAGGAGTAATTTGAGATGCAAGATTATGGTAGCAGACTAGAGGTGGAGATTTGTAGCTAGCGTAGATGGGAGCTGGAGAGGTAGAGGGAGTGGGGTAGTGTTAGTGAGCCGTTGGACTCAAGGGTGTGTGGTTTTTGTTGTTGCTTGTTTCTAACTCGCTTTTCTTGTGCGAGATTCTTTTTGCTGCAAACTTTCTCCGTTTCCGCACATTGGTCTTCACAAAAACAACCGTTTTACCCGTACGGGTAAATGTCAAGTCTGCATACATCAACCCCACCTATGGATTGAGTATATCGGGTTCGTTTGGCTTATATATCACCTTCCTTTTTCCAGATCCTTTTTCTCACTCTTTTAGTAATAGTGGTGGTTGTAGCTATCCTTTTTATCTCCATCCACATCACCCCATTGACTTGAGCATTAAGAGCAAAATTTTAGAGAAACAACTGCATTGGCATTTTTGGCTAAGTAGAAGGTGTATAACAACATTAAAAAGAAAAACAAATACACTGTTCCGAGTTTCCTGTTTCTTCTTAACCAAATTGAAGCACTTCTTTGTTCAATTTAAAACTTTTGAAGATTAAATAGCTATACCTGAATCTTTATTGTACTGCTCAGCAATGTCCAACAAAGATTCCTCAATTGCCAGATGATCTCCCGTGAAAAGTACTTTTAAGGGCTTGTAAAACAAGCAGACCGACCCCTGCCATTACATTGACAGTGCAGATAAAGCATTGATTGTTTATGTATTGCAACAATGAAAGGAATACCATCTCTTTCAGAAATTATCTATCAAAGGCAAGATCATTCTCAATGTCAGCAGATTAGAATTTGGTTGTCTAAAATTCTTTCACCCCAAATTTCACTTCGTTCATAGAAAACTTTGGATAACAAAAGAAAAAAGGAATACCAAACAACTTCAAGCCAGGATTTGGAGAATGGTCATATACATTACCCCGAATTACCTAATCAATAATGTACCCATGATAATTGTATGGTCAAAATGAAATAAGTTAACTTATCTACGCACTTCTGTGTGGCCTGGGGTGTGTATAAGCTGGATATCATCACTAAGACTCCATGGTCCACATCCGGTCAGCTTTGTCTCTACATTGATGGTCGAAACATCTACCTGACAATAAAGAGCTGTATGAGAATTATACATGTACTATTCAATTAATGAGAAGAAACGCATCAATACTTCTCTACCCAACTAGATTTGAGCATAAAAATGAAAGATTGACTCAAGGGAAGTAAAACCAGCCGAAAATAACACTTCCAAGAGATTAGAAGAATATCATAGACAGCCCCATTTGTGACCCACCCCGAAGTACCCAACAAAGTTACAATAGTATGTGCTAGCACCATGTTTGATTAAACATAGATGGGAATACATACATGACCATGCAACAATAAATCTTACAAAGAACATGGAAAAGAGGCGGTGCTAAAAAATAAGACACTTCAAGATATTCCATTTTCAAAAAAATAGACGGCAGAAGGTTGATTAAAGAACTCAAGTTAAAAGAGTAGAGGGCTTATGATTGATTAAGAAATTAGTAGAAGATTGCATCATCCCAAAAATGCATTCCTCAATGGAGATCCCAAAGAGGAATCGTATATGCAGATTCCGCCAAGACTGGAAAACAAACTGAATAGTCATCTAGTTTGCAACTAAGAAAGTCATTCTATGGCCTAAAATAGTCTTCGCATGCCCTGGTTTGATAGATTTGCAAAATCATTTGTTAAAAGTGGCTACCATCAATGTGAAACTAATCATACGTTGTTTAACCCAACTTGAAGAATCCACTCCCGAAGTAAAAGGAAGGTACGTTGACTACCAACGACTTGTGGGAAAATTGATCTACCTGTTATCACACACTAGACCAGACATTCCTTTTTCGCTTCATTTAGTAAGTCAATTCTTGAACAATCCAATTCAATATCATTTAGATGTCGGGCACAGAATACTAAGGTATCTTAAAAATGACTCCAGAACATAGGCTGATTTTCAGAAGATCATCAAATCAAAATATTGAGATACACAATGATGCCAACTAGGCTGGTAAATCAACAGATTGAAGAAATTTGTCTAGATTACTCATATGTTTGGGGTGACCTAGTGACATGGAGGATCAAAACACAAATAGTTGTGGCTGTCAAGAAGTAGTGTTGAATCTAAATATTGTGCACTAGCTTTGGGGATATGTGAAGGCGTGTGGAATCACTGATTGCTTAATAGATTCAAGATTGAAGTTGAAGGGATCTGTAACAATGTTTAGCGAGAATCAAGCCACCATTAGTATTGCAAAGAATCCAGTCTATCACGACAATCGACCGGTAGAATTAAGTTATGTTCCCTCACACTTACAAATTGTGGACATCCTGACCAAGGTTCTTCCAAGAATCAACTTCAAAGAACTCAGCTCCAAACTTGGTTTGTATAACATATACAGCCCAATTTTTTTGGAAGGGTGTCCCAGGCTTTGCCTAGACTAATCCCGGCAAACTGCGAGCATAAGATATCAGCCCCTGATAAACTCAGTGGCCACAATTGTTCTGGACGCCTGAAATCAAACCTGGGATAGATGGGATATTCCACCACATCCCCTTGGGCCTCAACCACTACGCCACAACCCTTGTGCTTATATACAACCCAAATTGATGGGGGGTGTAGAATTATATATATGTACAATAAATGAGACTAACTCTTCAGAATTATATACAACCCAAATTGATGGGGGGGTTTGTATCAATGGATCATAAGAGGGGAATCATTCTCCTTTTAAAAATCTACAACTAGATTAGCAAAAGGGCCAAAAACAAAACCCAATACAATACTATAAAAAACATAGACATACCATGCATCCTATAAGTTGTGAAAGCAGCACCGTGTCTACTATACCAGACACATATCTATGTTTATATATTATACTGGCATGAACCGAAAGCTCTTATCATTCAGTCCACTAAACACACAAAAATATGAATGTAAACTTCAAGGAGAGGTACAGGAAAAAGTACAATTGGCATCCACGATCATATATGCAGTTCATAGAAGTTAGAAGGATGTCATGAAAGCAAAGACAGATATGAAATAGCAAAGTCGTCATACTTCAGTGGAGTGAAGAATTCTTTCACAATTTAACCGCTCTGACCACTTTTGATGATCTGCAACATCATCCCTAATTCAAAAGAGATGTCAGTAGTCGCTCATAATACCGCAGGAGTCAAAACAGTGCTTAAATCACATTATCATACCTGTGTGTGAGAAACATGTATCGAGCTCCACCCATCTTCTCGATGTTGCAAGCCAGCCTTTCTGTGTACCTCGGACTGCAAAATATTATGATAAACCAATTACTTTGAGTAAAGTTGCTTTGAAATCAACATTTCTCATTTATAAGAACTTGAATGGTTAAAAGACCTGTCAATAAGAATGTTCCCTTCAGGATGAACAATCAAATAGGATGTTGCTCCATATGATTTATCAGAGTGATAACCACAATGATACACCCCCTAGAAATATGCATCAATTGGAGGTGAGCATTAACAGCACAAACAAATATATAAATGGTCAGGGGTACTAGCATCATATCATAGGCAAACTAAACTTATAAGGCAAACTACAGGAGCATATCTTCTTCATACCTATTTTATTCAGCACAAGATTCACTTAAAGTAATGACAAAACTCGGTAATTATCAGATAGAAAGGCTCTCATGCTTAAGCTATGAGATCATTATGCAGCAAGCAAAAGAATAATGAACACTAATACGGAAATAAAAGTTAATTCAACCAGCAAGCATTCCAGCCCCAGACCCGATCTCCAAGCAAGCTATGTCAGGTTCCTTTGGTTTGTTTATCATGCATTGCAATTTGCAAATAGACTTCTAGCATTCCAATATTTTTTGAGCCAACAGTTGGTTTTCTCGTATTAGAAACACTTAGAGTGAATATCACTTTTCTGTGACAGCCTTTTAATTGATATGCATCCATTGACTTCATATACCAAGCAAGTAGTTTTTCAACCAGCTATAAAACAAAAAGAGTGTTATATCCAAGAAATGGCGGCGCGGTTTAACACAAATACATTGATGAACACTGACAGGTTGGACCATTGAATAGATTACCGGAATTCTCTCCACGTCAATAGGTATTGGAAATGTCTTTTGAACTTCTAAGATATCATGAGCAGGTTTCTCAGTAGAGATTGAGCTGGTTGGACATGAAAGGAGAGCCTGCAAACAGAATAGAAAAAGAATGTTTCTACAATCATTGTAGATACCAAAATCTTCAAAATTGAAGGGTACATACAATTCCATAGCATGAGCTTGATCCAACAAGAGACGACGTTACATTATTATAAAGATGTCATCTGATAGTTCAACATATTGTCATCCTAAATGCGCCCATCCCAAATATATAGATTTATGAACATATTTTTCCCCAGTATCACACTAGGTGAAATTTTTAAGAGCAGAGGTGATGATAACCCAAATTTATGTTTAATAAATCCCTTGCAAGTATGCTAATTTTGGTATTTGTTTCTTCGTGAATAAGAGTGAAGTTGTGAAGTCTTCTATTTGATAATCACTTACTTAGGTCAATGGATTTTCTTTAATAATCATGTCAACTCACAAGGACAACAATTTTCTGGAGGGAGTATACACTAAACACGAATCTACTTATATTCTCTGTGTTTAGTCACAGGTTTGTATCACTTGCATCCCTCACTAAGTAATAAATAATAACTTTACGTCTTATATGCAAAATGGGGTGTGAACGATTCACTGGATCTGGAAAATATTTGTCAACACATTCTTCATCTCAATATATCACTTGAAAACTGTTATATGACACAATACCTGAAGAGCCTTTAGGCGTTCATCTTGACAGCTTGGCTGCTTTGAAACAGCAGACATGCCATCAACACGGGTGAAGACTTCCTGAATTTTCAAATCAGTAATTATCAATATGAGCAAACTGTTTACCATCATCTTCTACTATTTTAAACATTAAAATGCAGAAAACTTTAAAACAATATATGCAACCCCCATACACGAAAGCTAGCTATAGGTAATGTGGATTCATTGAAATTTTAACACTTCTATCTCTGAACATGATCTTGGAAGTCATGCTCTTTTTAAATCCAAATATCTACTTTAGATATTTATCATCTCATTGATGCATGTTAGGTATGGAAGAAACTTTGCCTACTTTTACAACAAGGAGACTTTGGATCTTGTTCTTTCTCCTAGGAAGGAATGAATCAAACAGCTACCACTAAAATTATATAATCATACCCAAATTTTGAACTTAGGTGACACGAACCTTCCAGCCTAGTGGTAAAGGCTTGGGCATGGCATAGTCATGAACCCAAGTTCGAGCCCTGGGAGGGGAGTGTTGGCGACATTTAAGTGGGGCCATGTTTAACCTCCAAAATTTGCCGGGGATTAGTCGGGCTTTGGCCCGGACACCCTTACAAAAAAAAAAAAAAAAAAAAANGAGTGTTGGCGACATTTAAGTGGGGCCATGTTTAGCCTTTAAATTTGTCCGGGTATTAGTCGGGCTTTGGCCCGGACACCCTTACAAAAAAAAAAAAAAAAAAGAACCTTTACTACTTTGTGTGGCCAGGATGTTAAGGTGAGCATGCAATTTAGAAAATAGACAAGCAACCGACCCTAGAACAAAGTCTCTTTATGACGTCGTTTCAATCTGCACAAGAAGTACCCGATTTTTGCCTACAATAGTTGTTTCCTCAACCAACATGAAAATAGAACTTGGGAGGTTAGTTGATGAAAGCATCAATCAAACTACAGTCCTCTAGACTAGTCCCTTCATCCAATGTTAAGGAGGTAATTATTCCCATAATAGGAACCACATAAGAATACAAATCCAATGTGTGTGGGTGGACTTACAGAGGGTTGACTGTTACTTGCATTGGTAGAAGAATTCACCCCCCAAACAACATTTGAGACAATCCAACTGTTCCTTTTCCAGTCCAAGTATTTTTTTGTGACATCGCCAGTTTGATAATTCTAGCTCCAAACTTATTTGACTAATTGACTTACAAACATAAAAGCGTGACCACACGTGCCACTTGCTCAATCATGGGACCAGATACTAACCATTTTTGGGTTAGAATATAATCCTGATCGGACGCTATTACTCTTTCATGGACTGCTAAAAGCTTGTCATCAAGAGATCCTACAACTACCATTTTCTTTTGGTTTGCAAAATCAATCCCATTTTTAAGCAAGTCTTCAGAATTTCATTTGTGGTTGCACCATCTTCCTCCCAACATATCAACCATGACATCGGTATAGAACCCATCTTCAACACAACAACCTTATTGTATCTCACCCCTGCTAGTGCTTTTACCATGCTTGAAGGAAAGAGTGAAACACCCATTTCTTTGCCACCTTCTCCAAACAAATGCATTTGCAAAATGCAGCCATGGCGGAACCATTGACCAAAGGATTGTGTACCCATAGATGGAAGATAACTATCTTTGTGGAACAATTGCTAACAAATCCATGAAACACACTCATGTTGGGAAAGCTCACTTTAGACAGAAAAAAAACAAGAAAACCCAAAATGGTATAACAGTGACCGATTATGGTTCATGATGGTCTGTATCATGGTGCGGATGAGTGGTAAGTGGACTGGTGGTAGATGGGTGTATGGATGACAGCCAGATTGTCCCAAAATATAAGTTGAATAATAGGGATTCTGTGACGATTTTAGCATTTTAAAGAAGTGATGTTTCCGAATTGAGCAATGAGGTTTTTTTCCTGAAGTTGCAGTAAATTAACAATCTAGCAGCTAAAGTATTTCCTTCAATTAAGAACACCTTGACACGTATGATCATCAACTGTCACGGAACCTGCAAACGATTATGGCTTCTCACTTCATGGCAAGTGTATAATAATTGTCTGTCAACTCTACCTAGGGCCCAACAACAATGAAGCCCAAGGATAGAACTGGGAGAAGAATACTACAAGCAAGGACAAACTGATCACCTATGTAGATATAAAACCTTAAATAAGTCAAAAATATTCATCCTCCTGATATCATCCCAAAATTTATCAAGTTATCCTACCCTACATTCATATCAGTCACATGCTTTTTGAATTTAATTTGCAGAAAAAGCAGGAGTGACAATAGTTTGGCAAAAAAATAATACTTGCATCAATTCAATATCATACAGAAATAGTTGTAGTAAATCGCAAACGTTATTTAACAACTAAATGAAAGTAATTACCGGGGCCATCCAACGACAGGTATCACAATCAATGCACGTATGATCTGCAAATTAGAGAAGGTATCAAACTAGTAATCTTTCTTGTTAACACCTCAGCAATGCCTTCAACATCAAAGTAGAAAAGATATTAATGCTCTGTTCCAAATTATTTTGGGATGGCCGGATGGGGTATTATTGTAATAATGATGTATCTTGTGGTTTGCTAATAAAGTAATGCCAATGCCTACATAAATACACAGCGTGAGTAGCACTGACCAAAAAGCCATTAGAGCATCTCCAACCCTAGCACCATAAATAGACCAAATAGACCAAAGATATGGCTCCACCAAGAGAAACTTAAAATCAGTGAGCAAAAACTCAACTCTGGAAATGTTCTAATCTGAAAAGAAGTCACTTAAGTAGCCAAATAGCTAATCTGCACTTCGAATCTGATATCTAGTTTGAACATTTTTAAGGATTTTGATAGCTACGTCAAATCTTCTAGGAATAACTAAAAATATGTTTAGTATTAATTGCAACGAAACGCCATATAGTTTTTTTAGTTCCCGATCACTAGGTTTAACATCAAAAACAACTGTAGCTATTCGTTTAAGAGATAGAATGAAACTACAAACCAACGAAGAACTCTCCATCAACGTTCTCCGGACGTCGCTTCTTCTTCGATGAAGCTTTCAGTTGTAAACTCTGAGTTTGACTTTTGATTTTGATCATTACCTTCATCGGAGAAAACCGCCATGATTTTGATGATGGTGAAGCACTCATAAGACGATGCTCATAATTCGAAAGGAAACATAGCTTCGATGCCATTGCCATTGCAGCACCTCTTGCTCTCCGGTTACGTGCTAGATCTTGGTAGTACGTGTCTTCAGTTCTATTTTTGTTTTCGCTGTTTGACAAAATCAAGAATTTCAATGCATTTTTAGTCAAATATATTCTAAATTTTAGTCAAACATGAGATTTGTCGTCAAGTGTATAAAGTAAACGAAATTCGTTTTCGCATCTAACATCGTTTCACATGTTTTAAATTCTTGTCGAAAATTATAGAGTTGTCTTCGTGGTGGATGAAATATCATCAGATCCGTTCCTGACATTTTATAGGTTTTGGACGAACGTAAAAACAGGATCCACTACAAGAAACAAGGCAACGACTTTTGTCGTCGTTAAAAGTCAATTTATCATCAAAAATAGTATATAACAACATGTCGTCGCTATAACTTGTGACGGAAACATGTCATTCCTAAAAGATGCATCGTCAAAGCTCATTTTTCTTGTACTAACCCTCACTAAGTACGGAAAAAAATTCAATAAATATATTTCATTAGTATAAAATTGAGTACAAGAAATGATAATAATTTACTGAGGAAAGAAGTCTTAATAACAATAAATATGTGTTATTTTGATACAAAAAGAATTCGTGTGAATGAAGCAATCATGAGGGTCAATGAGATCAATAATAAAGAAGGTTATCAAGATTTTCTAGACAAGTAAACAAATGATGATCAATAAGAATATGAAAGAAAAGATGATCCATTGAGATCTAATAAAAATAAATAATTAATTAAACATATAATACGCAAGCTCAATAAATGATTGTTTGAGCACTTAAATGAGAGCAATAGTAAAATATTTTATGTAGAAGCAAAAATAAATAACAATAGTCAACAAAAACAATTAGAACAAGATAACCAAATAAAAATAGACAATAGAAGCAGAAATTGATAAAAATATCCAACAAAAATATATAAACAATAGCAAGCATATGATCTTAATATTGAATTGTTGAAGCACAAAAACAGTCAAACATATAAAAATAGCAATAGCCAATATCATTAGACCTTGTTAGAGATACAAAAAAATTGGAGAGGCAATAAACAATTCATATAATGAATGACCAATTAATTTTTTTTATTTTCTTCTTTAATGTAATTAGTTGATATATTTTTGGGCCTTTATTATCTACTAAATTCTTTTTTGTCTCTTATTATATGCTACAATTTTTTGTGTTTCTTTAATTTATTAAATTCTTTTATACTACTATTGTATTTAAGAAGAAAATTTTGGGCCCTTGATATTTTTGGGCCCTGGGCGTACCGCCCTCCCCCAGGGACGACCCTGAATATCACGGATTTAGGGCTCTTTATTAAACACTTATTTGGTAAATGTTTATCGGAGAAATTTCCTCATCGGATGAACATGAGAGAGGCAAAAAAAATTACCGGGTAAAAGCGATGAGAAAGATGGAGAGGCTTACCCGGTAAGTGAGGATAGCGACTCTTACCCAGGTAAGTGCTTACCCAGTAACTTGTTGCATTCGATATGTTTTAATATACTAAAATCTTACACATCAAAATTAAATTATAGCGTTAACTCCTATCAGTAAGCGCTTACTGGTAAGCATTTGGGTAAACGGCCCCTTAGTCTTTTATGTTCATTTGTTATAATAGACGTCTCCATGTTAGCATTTTGTTCAGAAATTTGGTACATCGTGTGGCTATTATTATATCTTTTTGTTGTATGTAAAGATAAAATGTTCGTTTAGAAAACAAAAATAACCTTAGGATTTCCCTAATTCTCCCTTAGGAAGAGCGTGAAATTAAAGCCTGATTTCTTCCCTTCAAACAAAAGATTTGGCGACCAATGTTCGATGATGACCCAACTCAGACAATGTCATCACCATCGTTGAACTCCCCTCGTCCCTTGTCTAAGGTCTTGCAGCCACCACCTGCATGATCCACAATATAGGTATCTGGGACGCAATTTCCTTTCAAAGAGAAGAGGGTGAAGGAGGGGTTGGAAGTAATTCTCATGGCGCTCATTTGGGTGTTATGGACGAATCGCAATGCGCTGGTTTTCAACAAATTGTTAACATTGATAATTAGAGGGCTGTAACTTGTATTGATTTTCTGTATTTTACAATGAAAAGAAAGGCCCTTTTTATAGGCACTACAACAGATAAATAAAAAGGAAATACAGGGCTGTCAAGGAGCTGTAAAGGAGGAGAAAAGATCGTTGATTGATCACTGAATTCTGGGAAAAGATGCTGATCATTGGATGATCCCATGAATTCCTCAATCATAATATTTTCCTTTTTTAACACAAACATCCAAAAAGCCCGGTGGTGATTTTCAAGAAGATCGTGTTTTTTTTGTATAAATGGATTAGAATTAGATCGAAGTCTTGTAATAATCTTGATTGGAATGCTTGGTGTATCAACCCTTTATCGGCTTTGTTGTAAGTGCTAGTCTCTTGCTAGCCTTCGATGGTCCTTAATAAAGTTGTTGTTTCTAAAAAAAATAAATTCACCCTCTTAATACAGCCATATACGCTTCTAACTCCATACATGTTAATGCTCTTCTTATCTTGATTGCATCGTCGGTTCTGACAATTCTTTATGTTCATTTTTTTTTCATCTTTGTTTTTAATTTAGGGTTTGATCTATGTTTTTTTTTTAATTTTAGGGTTTGATTTAGGTTTTAAGGTAGGATTTGATTTGTGTTTTTAGTTTATGATACGGTTTAGGTTTCGATTTATGTGTTTAATGTAAGATACGGTTTAATTTCGATTTATGTTTATAACTTACAAGTTTGATTAAATCTGTATCCTAATTTTTTCGGAAAAAATTGTAGTAAATTGATGATGATTCTTTTCATTTTAGGTTGTTTCCTTTTTGAATTAATTTATTTAAGTTTTTTTTTTTAATTAACTGATATCCAACCCGCTATGCGAACCGACTAATCACAGGACAACCACCTGCTTTGCAAATAGCCTGGAGTCACCGCATTTGAACTTCCATGGCCATAAGGGGATTTTTATTAGTATTTAGACTAATTCACATATTTGGTCCCTGTATTTGTGGATCATGTTAAAAAAAATTCTTTTCTTACCTTTTGATCCCTCCGTAAGGCCTAAAAACTTGTATTAAATTATAAGTTTTAGGAGGTTCTATAAATATATCTCGATGAAACGAGTTCGAATTTTAAGTGGTTATAAATTTTGATCTGTTATGAGTTACAAACACGTATAAATATACACATAGAATTTAGACCCAAAAACCTTTGTTTGGACTTCAAATATTTCTTCAACTTGTCGTCATTTATTTCAGTTAAAATAAACAAATTTCATGGAATCAACATTTTCAAGCTTCTCATGTTATCTATTCGAGCAATAATCATGTATGCTTAAATGAATTTCGTAATTTCAGACACCCACCAGAAAAATAGAAAAAAATGGATCCACTCCAATGACTCTTTTTAGCGTGTATAATCATTGCAAGTGTTCTTACTTCATTTTCTACATCACGAACACAATGTCTTATGTGAATCAGAAGTCAAAACATAGGAATCTGTTTATGGTATGTTTTTTTTAAGTATATAATATTCATATACGACAAATGCAATAAACAAACTCACACATCATCCTCATCTTTGGTGAGGTTTGAACCCCTAAGAGGGCAAAGACTACGATACTGCTAGGCCAAAAGGTCTTTTGGTTGTTTATGGTAAGCTTACGTGCATATATGTGTGAATTATCTCATGATTCATACATTACTTATTCAAACATAAACACATACCAGGTAAGAGATTACTCACCTTACCGTGGGATGATCTTACACGGTAAGAAGCATAGCAAGGACAGTGAATCTCACTCGGTAAATGAGGGAAATGACTCTTACCCTATAAGGGCTTGATGTTTACCAATATCTATTTTGATAGCTGAGAATGTTACCTGATAAAATAAGAAGGGTTGTGACTCCCGCCTGTAAACTCTAATCTAGAACGCGTTCGGTAAACAACCCCTTAGACTTTAAAATCCTTTTACTTACCATATCAATATCAAGGAAATTTCTGCGTATATCTTCTTTCAAATCTTACTTTCGAGTGGGAGTTACCGAATATGTTTTGTATGGTTTATTATTATATCAAAGGGAATATAATTATTTCATCCCATGGCCTCCTTGATCTCTTGAAGACACTAGAAATAACCAGTATGCTGCTTAGCAGCCAAGAAAGCTTTTATGCTGGAGTTCTTCTCTTCAACATCCTTGTATACAGCTTTCCTTCCATGGCCTGCCAATAACATGTATTAACCCAACCCCATCAGTTTTCTCCCTTTAAACTATGGAATTAGTTTATATTCTGTTCTTTTACAAGTTAAAACTGTCATCAAATTTTCACTTCAGCTTATGTTCCCCTTTCTCATACCCCAAAACTATATATATATATATACATATATATATATATACATATATATATATATACATATATATATATACATATATATATATATATATAGTTGGGTTCACGTGAGACCAGTCTGTTTTTGTGAGACCCGTGAGACCACATTTTTACACTTAAAACTTCACAGCAAAAACACTTTGAAGGTTAAAAAAGTCACCTTCACAGCAAAAACACTTTGAAGGTTAAAAAAAGTCACCTTCACAGCATTTTACTGTGAAGTTTCAAGTGTAAAAAGGTGGTTTCACGGGTCTCACGAAAACAGTCTGGTCTCACATGATCTCAAGTATATATATATATATATATATATAGCCCAACTACCCATTAAGGTAGAGGAGGTCATATCTGCATACATCACACCCTTTCCAGACCCTACTTTCGAGTAGAGATATACTGGGATTGTTTCATTCCCATGAAACAGACCCTACTTTCGAGTAGAGATATACTGGGATTATTTCATTCCCATGAAAAGATGCACAACTGTATGATTAAACCAAGCCTTTGGTGAACGGGTATGTGAAACTCTCGGTTCAATTTTCTTTTTCTCACATGCTTTTTCGAAAGTTAGGGGTTTTCATGAAAACAATTACTCTACTCTTTTGTAGTAGAGGTCGAGTTTGTATACATCCGACCCGCCAAACCCCCCCTCCCCCTTCGAGTGTGATATACTAGGCTAGTTTGGTTTGTTGAGCCCTGGCCGTATGTCTCATAAAAGATAACCAAATATACTTTGCTTTTCTTTTTCTTTAAAATGAGTATTATCAATTGCTATATAAAAACAAAAAATACACCTACCTGGTATCATCCACTCGAACTCCAGCTCAAGCAACATAGCGACACTATCCAACTGTTGAGACACTGCAAATTGGACAAAACACATTGGATTAAAAAACAAAAGGAATTTATCACATGATCAGTGGTCATAAAACCACTTGCAAGATGTAACTATCTATCTTCTATTCTAGTCGTTCCCTGATACCTCCAGGAGAGTAACCACATTCAAGTTGCAATAAAACTGAAACTGCCATTTACATCATCGTAAATTTTGGTTATTGTACTGATACAAGTGTATTACTAAACCGAATAGCTTTTTACATGGTGAAACCCAATATTATTCCACGTCGTTTGTCTAGAAGTTCAAAATGTTAATGCCTGAAAAAATCATATCTTCAATATTAATTGTGTGTTTCAGTTGCCTTCCCTCTTTTATTTCCTTTTCCTAGCTCTCTTTTAGTAATCGTGGTGGTTGTAGCTACCCTTTCTATCTCCACCACACATGACCTCAACGAGTTGAAGCATTAAGAGCAAAATTTTAGAGAAAATGAAGCTAGCATTGGGATGATGTAGAGAGTATATGGAAACATTCAAGAAACCAAAACTGAAGCACTTTTTTGTCGTTTTGAAAGCGAGGATATATGTGGAACCCCACTAGATTATTCTCCAAAAGAGCCTTTAAGGAGAGACCAGAGGTTCCAATATACATAGAGGAAAGATGGTCCAAGTATAGCTGATGTGGGATAGATGAGTCCATACTGCCCCATAGTCGAGTCCCTATGGTGGTAGACGTTGGCTCTAATACCATGTGAGAAAATGTGGAACTCTATCAGATTACTCTTCAAAAGAACCCTTAAGGAGAGACAGAAGATTACAACATGTATCGAGGAGAAATGGTCCAAGTCCAACCGACGTGGAACTCTAACACTCCCCCTCAGACAAAGGCTAGACGGGCACAGATTGTCCCAAGGGGGTAAGACACATCAACTTTACCCCATAGTGACGACTGTTGAATTCCTATAGTGGTATACCTTGACTCTGATACCATGTGAAAATATATGTAACCCCAATATAGTACGCTCCAAAAGAGCCCTTGAAGAGAGACAGGTTGTTCCAAACATATTGGGGAGAAATGGTCCAAGTCTAGCCGATATGGCACTCTTAATATTAAAACTTGACTATACCTGAACAAAAATTGTACTGCACAAAAATGTCCAGCCCAGATTCCCCAATTGCCAGATGATCTCCCGTGAAAAGCACTTTTAAGGGCTTGTAAAGCAAGCAGACCGACCCCTGCCATTCCATCAACAACGAAAATAGAACATCAATTGTTTATGAAGACAAGCCTATTATTGCAACATTGTGCAGAAAACATATAACTTATCTCAGGACCATTACTTTTAGAAATTATCTATCAAAGGCAAAATCATTCTCCATATCAGGCATCAGCAAATTAGAATTTGGTTGTTTAAAATTCTTTTCCCCTAAATTTCACTCTATTCGTAGAAAACTTTGGATGACAGAATAAAAGGAACCCGAAACAACTTCGAGCCAGGATATAGAGAATGGTCATATGCATCACCCATGAATTACCTAATCAAGAATGTATCCATGATACTTGTATGGTAAAAAATGAAATAAGTTAACTTATCTACGCACTTCTGTGTGGCCTGGGGTATGTATAATCTGAATATCATCATTAAGACTCCATGGTCCACATCCGTTCAGCTTTGTCTCTACATTGTTGGTCGAAGCTTCTACCTGACGATAAAGAATTGTATGAATATTATAAATCTACTAATCAATTGACGAGATGAAACACATCAACACTTCTCTACCCAACTAGATTTGAGCATAAAATGAAAGATCGACTCAAGAGAAGCAAAACCAGCAGAAAATAACACTTCCAAGACGGTAGAACCATATCATAGACAACCCTATTTGTGACCCAGCAAAGTTACAATAGTATGTTCGAGCACCATGTTTGATTAAGGCCAAGATGGAAACATAAATGTGACCATGCCACAGTAAATCTTACAGAGAACATGGAAAAGGATGGTGGTAAAGAAAAGGACACTTACCAAGGGGTCATTGACCTAGCGGTACCTGGGTTACCGGTAGATCCCAGCCTCCGAGGAGGTGAAGGGTTCAAACCTTACCAAAGGTGAGGAGTGAGTATTTGCCATATATAAATATTATGTACTTAAAAAAGACACTTTAAGGTGTTCCATTTTAAATTACTAGATAGCTTACGACTGATTAAAGAACTCATTTTAAAACAGTTAGATGGCTTATGATTGATTTATGGGACTAGTAGTCAACTGCATCATTTCAAAACCAATGAGGAACATTGTGATGGATCAACATTCTACAATCCTCACTCAAATGTGTCTGTTTTTACCCAAAGCCATGTCATATTGTGGAGGGTATAAGCACAGTTGATTCTTGTATTCCCATCGTCTATACTTCAAAAAGGAAGACTGTTGATTAATTACAAGACAATGTGCAACACACGAACTATCAATCACAAGATCTTTGTAAGAATCATTGTCGCCAAAGGTACCATCCTCTTTCCAAAAACAAAATCACAAGATCTGGAGCTACTTACCTCACATTGCAAAGGTAAGAATTTTGACACCCTTACTGATGATTCTTCTCTACCAATTGCTCAGAGAAAGAGTGTTAGATTATGTCAAATCAGCACCATGTCTACTATATCAGAGAAATATGTATATGTTTATATTATACTGGTCTTGACTCGAGAACTCTTATCATTCAGTCCACTAAACACACAAAAATATGAATGTAAACTTCAAGGAGAGGTACAGGAAAAGGTACAATTGGCATCCACGATCATATATGCAATTCATAGAAGTTAGAAGTATGTCATGAAAGCAAAGACAGATATGAAATAGCAAAGGCATCATACTTCAGTGGAGTGAAGAATTCTTTCACAACTTAACCGCTCTGACCACTTTTGGTGATCTGCAACATCATCCCTAATTCAAAAGAGATGTCAATAGTCGCTCATAATACCCCAGGAGTCAAAACAGTGCTCAAACCACATTATCATACCTGTGTGTGAGAAACATGTATCGAGCTCCACCCATATTCTCGATGTTGCAAGCCAGCCTTTCTGTGTACCTAGGACTGCAAAATACTATGATAAACCAATTGCTTTGAAATTCAGATTCCTTATTTATAAAAGCTTGAATGGTTAAAAGACCTGTCAATAAGAATGTTCCCTTCAGGATGAACAATCAAATAGGATGCTGCTCCATATGATTTCTCTGAGTGATAACCACAATGATACACCCCCTAGAAATACGCATTTATTGGAAGTGAGCATTAACAGCACAAACAAATACATAAATGGTCAAGGATACCAACATCATATCATAGGAACAAAAAAATTAAGGCCAACTACAGAAGCATATATTCTTGATACCCATTTTATTCGGCATAAGATTCACTTACAGTAATGACAATACTTACAGAAATCATCAGATAGAAAGGCTTTCATGCTTAAGCTATGAGATATTTATGTCGTAAGCAAAAGAATCATGAACGCTAATATGGCAAGAAAAGTTGATTCCACCACATAGAAAGAGTAACTTTTCTGGTATGCCTCATCTGCCATTGAGCATCATATTCAACTGATGCTAAAGCATGGAAATGCATATAAGAGTCAACAACAAAGGTATTTCAGATCGTATGTAGGTTCTACTACTACACTGGAATGGTGAGACATGTGACATTGCCAACTGAAAACTGTATATATTGTTTCAAAGCTTCAGCAGACAACAGACTGGTGTTCGTATGGAAGAGCCTTGTATAGTACCGAGGAAGCTTTATGTATGGTAATTTTGGGCACCCTCATGTTCGATTAGAGGTGTAATCATGTTCCCATAGACTAGATGACTTTTCATTTTATCATCCTTACGATTCATCTAGACACACTGCAAGCATATCATAGAGGATGCAAAGTTACAGCATGCATTTTTTTTGCTAATAGTTCATTAAATGTACACATCATGCATTCCAAACCCTGGCCCTACCTTCGAGTGGGATATGTTGGGTTTGTTTGGTTTGTTTATCATGCATTCCCAATAGTGAAACAGACTTCTAATATTTCAATAATTTTATAGCCAACAGTTGGTTTCATGGTAGTAGAAACTGTTAGAATGACATCACTTTTTTATGTAGATGTTTAATTTTTTTAATCATCCATTGACTTTATATACCAAGCAAGTAGCTTTTCAACCAACTATAAAACAAAATGTGAAGGTTGTTATATCCAAGAAATGGTGGTGCAATTCAACAGAACTGTTGATGAGCAGTGATAGGTTGAATGAATTACCGGAATTCTCTCCACATCAATGGGTATCGGAAATGTTTTTTGAACTTCTAAAATATTGTGAGCAGGTTTCTCCGTATGAATTGAGCTCGTTGGACATGAAAGTAAAGCCTGCAAACAGAATAGAAAAGAATATTTCTAGAATCATGTAGTCAACACATCCTTCCTTCCTTACCTAACTCCAGAAAAAGTGTATAGCAAAAGTTCATCTCAATATGTCACTTGGAAACTGTTATATGACAATACCTGAAGAGCCTTAAGGTGTTCATCTTGACAACTTGGCTGCTTTGAAACAACAGACATGCCATCAACACGAGTGAAAACTTCCTGAAATTTCAAATCAGTAATCATCAATATCATCAACTGTTCACCATCATCTTCCACTATTTTAAACATTAAAAAATGCAGAAAAACAATATATACAACCCTAACACGAAAAAGCTAGCCACAAGTAATGTAGCTTCGTTGAATTTTTAAGCTTCTAGCTCTGAACATGATCTTGCTTGACGTCACACTTTTTCTAAATCCAAATTATTACTTTAGATATATTTCTTCTCATCAAAGTTGGTTGAAAGATATGGAAGAAAAAATTTACTTCTACGAAAATGAAACTTTAAACCTTGTTCTTTTCTCCTGGGAAGGAATGAATCAAATAGCTACTACGAACATTATGTAATCATACCCAATCTTGAACTTAGGTGACATGAAGAACCTATACCACTTTCATGTGGCCAGGATGTTAAATTATTAAGGCAGCCATGCAAACTTAGAAAATAGACAAGGAACCAATTATGGAATAAAGTCTCCTTATGAAGTTGTTTATAACAATCAACCTTATTTGGCACCAGAATCTCTTAGTTGAAAACGTAACCAACATGAAAATAGAATTGGGAGGTCAGATGATGAAAGTTTCAGTCAAACTACTGTCCTCATGGCTAGTTCCTTTGTCCAAACTTCATCCAGTGCTTCTATTAAGGAGGTATATCTCATAATAAGAACCACATAAGAATACAAATCCAATGTGGGTGGACTTACACGGGGTTGATATTTAATTGCATTGGAAAAAAGAATTCACTCCCACATTTTAGACATTCTTAACAGTTTCTTTTTAATCCAAGTTTTTTTTTGTGACTTCACCAGTGTGATAAATCTACCTCCAAGCTTATTTGACTTACAAATATACAAGCTCACAACAAGTGCAGACATGAGACACCAACCATTTTTGGGTTAGAAAATACTCCTGATCAGAACTGATAACTCTTTGATGACTGCTAAAAGCTTGTAAAATACCTTTCTTGCCATCAAGAGATCCTAGACCTACCATTTTCTTTTGATTTGAAAAATCAATCCCATCCTTTTAAGCAAGTCTTCGGGACTTTCATTTGGGATTTTGCATCATCTCCTTCAACATATCAACCATGCCATTTGTATACAACCTCTTCTTCAACACAACAACCTGACTGTATCTCACCCCTGCTTACCATGCTTGAAGCAGAGAGTGAAGCACCCATTTCTTTACCACCTTCATACTTCAAAGTTTAAATCCAGATAGATTACCACTGTATGATTCCAAATTTGAATCAGGTAGCTTAAAAATTCCCCGTTCTCCAAACAAAGTCATTTGCAAAATGCAGCCTTCACGGAACCGTGCGTAATGAAAGGATCTTGTACCCTTTGCAACAATTGGTAACAAACCCACAAAACACACTCATATTGGGAAAAGTCACTTAAGATCGAAACAACGATAAAACCAAACGGTATAACAGTGACCAACTATGGTACATGATGGTCCGTTATCATAGTGTGGAGGAGTGGTAAAAGATGGGTGTATGGATGACAGACATATTTCCCGAAATATAAGTTGAAAATAAGGGAGTCTGTGATGTTTTAGCATTTTAAAGAAGTTACGTTCCCGAACCGAGCAATGGTGTTTTTATCTGAAGTTCCAGCAAATTAACAATGTAGCAGTCACCTGTATCTCCTTCAATGAAGAATACCTTGACACATATGATCATTTATTGTCATGGAAGTACCTATAGACAATTAAGGATTCTCACTTCATGGTAAGTGTATGATAATTGACCAAAGGGCCTTTGGCCTAGCGGTATCGTAGCCCTTGGCCTTCTAGGAGGTCAAGGGTTCAAACCTCACCATAGGTGAGGAGGGTGTGTGAGTTTATTTGTTGCATTTGCCGTATATAAATATTATATACTTCAAAAAAAAAGTGTATGATAATTGTCTCTCAACGCTACCTAGGTGGCTAGGCCCTACTACAATGAAGCCCAAGCATAGAACTAGAATAACACTACAAGAAAGGACAAACCTGATTGATTTGTAGGTTTAAAACCTTGAATGAGTCACAATATTCATCATCCTGATCTCATCACAAAGTCTATCAAGTTTTCCTACGCTACATTCATATCAGCCACATCTTAGAATTTAATTCGCTGAAATAGCAAGAGCAATTTTGAACTTAGGTTGATAGGAATTAATTGCTTGTGATGATTATATATCAGTATACCAAAAAATGATGATGAAAATGAGGACCAAAAAATCAGTTCTGCAAATATTTTTGGAACTGCATTAGAACAACTATACTTCAGTACTGATCCGGGTTAGGTACACATAAGACCACTTCCAATACATAAGTGGCATTTGAACACAGGGACATGAAGTTTGTCATTAATGAGCTCTTAAGATCTTCCTCATAACTTTGAAAGCATAAGCATTAACAAATCTATTAGATTAATGGTTTGGCAAAAATATCAATCACAACTAAATGTTATACAGGAATAGTTGTAATAAATCACAAAGGTTATTTAAAAATGAAGTGGAAGTAATTACCGGGGCCATCCATCGACAGGTATCACAATCAATGCATGTATGATCTGCAAATTGAAAAAGGTATCAAACCAGTAATCTTTCTTGTTAACATCTTAACTAATGCCTATAACATCAAAGTAGAAAAGATAGTATTGTTCTGTTCCAAATTATTGTTCATGTTAGTTTTTGGTCATAAATAAAAAAAATACTAATCGATGATTGGATAAATTCAATTCAATAAATGCAGTTTATGAAGATAAACACTCCAAGATTGGGGTAGTTTCATTACCATTCGTATTCAAAGAATTGTTCTAATCTGGCATTTATTAAGGGTTACATGCCTTAATTGAACTGTGTTGATCTATCGTGTTCCATTATCTATGAACACCGCCATAAAAGAAGTCACTCAAGTAGAGACAAATAGCTAATCTGCACTTAGATTTTGAATGTCAAACGGATATTTTCCGATTCCAATCCGATATCTATTTTGAACCTTTTTAGAAATTTTGATAGCTACGTTAAATCTTCTAGGAATAACTAAAATTAGGTTTGGTATTAATTCCAACGAAACGCCATATAGTTCTTGTAGTTCCCGATCACTGGATTTAATAACATCAAACACAATTGTAGCTTTTTGTTTAGGAGATAGAATGAAACTACAAACCAACGAAGAACTCTCCATCGACGTTCTCCGGACGTCGGTTTTTCTTGGATGAAGCTTTGAATTGTAAGCTCTGAGTTTGACTTTTGATTTTGATCATTAACTTCGTCGGAGAAAAACACCATGGTTTTGATGATGGTGGTGGTGTACTCATAAAACGATGCTCATAGCTGGGGAGGAAACGTAGCTTCATCGCCATTGCCATTGCCATTGCCACTGCAACTGCAACACCTCTTGCTCTACGGTCTAGGTATCTCGATAGTCGGTAGTACGTGTCTTTATTTTTATATTTTCGCTTTTTGGATAAACCCACCAATTTTAATGAATTTTAGTCAAAAGTGGCGACAGTTGTCATCAAGTCTATAAAGTAAACGAAATTCGTTTTTGCATTTGACAAAATTTTAGTCCAACATATTTCTATTTTTGTCGAAAAATAAGAGTAAATTATATACCTGGTTTTTTATCTACATTATATTATAAAGTTTTTGACAAAAACTTTTAAAAATAATTTTTTATACATGAAGTACTGTTTACTAATACATATTACTTAAATTTTAAGATTACAAATAAATTGTATGTAAGTATAACTTATTAAAGCTTCATTTTCAATTCATATAATAACTAGAGATAAACATAATCAAATACAAAATAAACATCTTATTTTAAACTAGAATGGTACTCGCACAATGCATCGAGATACATTTTGATTTTAATATTTTGTTTTATTTTTTTATCTCAGTCGATGTTATAATGTAGTCTGATGTGATTTTGAAAAAAAAAAGATAATGTTTTATTTTTGAATAAAATATAAATTTGAAAATATCATAAAAATTTGACAAAAATATATCGATATTGGTATCAAATTAACTACTTAAAATTTCTCATTTTTTGTGTAATTTTTTAATTTAATTTTTTATTATAATTTAATTTAAGTTTATTTATATTTGGTCTAAGAATATAATTTTTTATAAAAATAATAAATAATTATTCTAATTATGTTTCAAATTTTTTATATTTTAAAATAAGATGTGTATCCTCTATTTGATTATATTTATCTGCAGTTAGTTATACAAATTCAAACAAAAGCTTTAATAAGTTGTACTTACGCACAATTTACTTGTCAAATGCTCTCTAATATAGTATAGATATAAAAAATTTAAACTATAATTAGGATAATCATTGAATACTAACATAATCACTATCTTTATATAAATTATATTGTTAAGCCAAAAATAAATTACTTTCTATTAAACTTAAGTTAAATTTTAATAAAAATTTGAATTAAAGAAATTGTACAAAAAAAGAGAGCTTTTAAATAGTTAATTTGATATTAATATTGATATATTTTTTTCAATTTTTTATGATATATTCAAGTATATTTTTATTCAAAAGTAAAAACGTTATCTTTATGAAAACCACATAAATCGTACTATATCAACAGAGACAAAAAAATAAAACGAAACATTAAAATAAAGATGTATCTCGCTGCATTGCATGATTCCTCTTCTAGTATTTACAAAACAATTCTCTCTATTTTTTTTAAAGCAACTAACCAAAGCTATTACCATTAAACCACCAATACAAGCTACAAGAACAAAAAACCAACGGATACAAAATGCAGAATTTGCAAGGTGTAAACCCGCAAAAATCACTTATAGCATACAAAGAAACCTTTAAGCCCTCCCCTTTACAACCAAAAACAGAGAAAGGAACCTACTGCATAGAACCTTCAAACGCACTTAAACCTTGCGAGCACAAAAGGCGCAGCTTTAGTGTGGCCAAGCATTTGGAGAAGAAAACCATGAAACCCAATCTAACTTACTCTGGACCCTTCTAGCAATCCATTTGAAACTTCTCAATTGGAATTTAAACAACGTATTCGACAACTTTCTTTTGTCCTTCTTGAAAACTAGATTATTTCAATGGACCAAATCAGATATAAAACTGACCACATTACTGTTGTCCACAGGCGTGACCGCTCAAAATTTTCACCCGTATGCTCCTCTTTGTTTAACAGGTCTCTTACATTTGAAATCTCACCTGCATATGTGTTCCACCGCTTGGAAACTTTTTGTCACATTTTACGACTTCCTGATCGACAATTTACTAAAGCGTGATCCACCGTTTGTATCGACAGTTCACATCATGGACAAAGTGCAGAATGAAGGTTTATTCTCATCTCATCCAATACCGATCTGCAAGGTAGCCTTCCAAATATGAAGATAGTTTTTTTTTAAACTAAAGTATATTAGTCATGTATTTATGCAATATAATAAGTGATATGTGTTCATTTATTAACTCTGTTACACTATTTATTTATTTTTTGCTTTTACTTTATTTATCCAATTTCATCTTTTGAGTATATATTTTAGTATATCTATCTTTTATATAATTTGTAATGATTTAATAGAGTTTCATCATAAATTAGTACTAATTTAAGCTTTAATGTAGATTTTGAAGTTTTTGTACCAGTACTGCAACATTAATAGGGGTGCTCAAAAACCCGATTAACCCGATCAACTCAACCCAACGCGAAATAACCTAACTCGAAGCAACCCGATGTCTAATCGAGTTGTAAAATTGTCAAACCGTAGGTATTGGATTGATATTGGGTTACTATTATTTAAACTCAACCCAACCCAACTCGATGAACCTGATATCCTTTTATTTCTTGGATTTAATATGATTGTTGAATTTCTATTAATATATATATTAGACAATTACACTATCATGTATGCTTTTCATATACACATATTTTCAATATATTCATATCTCTATATAACTCATTCATATATATGTTCAGTAACTATGAACATATATATGTAAATTGAGAAAATTAACTGAATGTGATATACGTAAGAAATATGGATAAGTTGTATAAAATGATTGATGATGAAAAAGAAATTATGAGTAGATAAATAACATATTCAAGGTTAGAAGAATATTTTAATATACCAAAGTATCAACCCGACCAACCCGTACGAGTTGGGTTGGGTTGGGTTGCACTTTGGTTTGGGTTGGGTTGGGTTAAGATTTTTCCAAACCGAAAGCTTTGGGTTGGATTGTTCAAATGTCTTCAACCCGATCAACCCAACCCATAAACATCCATAGTGATATAGGATCATCCTCATGCTATAGAATTTCTGAAGGACTTGTTGCAGGCCAAACCTTTTGGGCCAGCCTATTTTTCTCATCTTTTGGACACTTGGGACCAAAAAGAGGGCTTACATCATCATGACTTTTGTACTCTTTAAGTTTAATACATACTCTTTCTAGTATTATAAATAAGGGCATGTTTACCAAAATTTCCATTAAGTTCTGTATGGATAAATTTGTCTGTCTAGATAAAAGTTTATTGTTGTTTACTTTTTTACCTGAATCAATCGTCTAAATGACAATAATGACCAATCTACCCCTCAAACTCAAACCAAAAATCTGCTGTTCATCAAACCAAAAATCCAAAACCGATTCGATCAAAAAAGATGCTCGATGGGGGCCTGTCTTATGGAACCCAGATGATGATTTCCTAAAATCTGTTGGATCAAAATAGTAAAGTGGTAAAATCTGTTGGAGAAGACGATTTGCTCCAACCAGACATGAAATCTCCGGGGAAGATAATGGGCTCCCAAAATCTGTTGAAGAAGCCGATGGGCTCCAACCAGGCATGAAAACTCTRGGGAAGACGATGGGCTCCAACCTGTTGGAGAAGACGATGGCTCCCAAAAGCTGTTGGAGAAGACGATGGCTCCCAAAAGCTCCGGGGAAGACGGTGAGACTCGAACCAGTCCCAGACCTGAAATCGTTGGAGAAGACGATGAGAGTCCCTCTCGTCGAACAGGAAAACCTTCCCTGAAGTTGGAAACTCTACCTCTTTTGCATCGATCTAGTTTTCTCTCTCACACTCCATTTGTTGCTCTCTATCTCTCGTCTATGGTTATGAAATGAAAGAGGGGGTGGGATTGAAAAGGGAGGCGTGGGATGAGGGGTATAATTGTCAATATTTTGGCTTAATGGGGACAACACACCCCTTCCCTACTGTGCGAATAAGCCAACATATTTATCATTAAGCCGCAAGTAAACATCCATATATGGCTGTGCGAATAAGCCAAAACAACCATTAAGCTGATTAAGTCAAAAGTAAACACCCCCTAAGAGTCTTTTGTAAGCTTAATTCATACGTTAACTTTGGGTTTATAATCCTCTCTAGTTTTATTTAAGTTCTAGTTTTCGATTTCTTTTGTTCTTCAAGAACCGAATTTGTGGTAGCTTAAAACTGTTAACATTTCCAGGTATTAATCAAGCTCTAGTATTTTAAGTGTTATATCTTTTCTTCTCTCTTACTTTCGGTTCTCAAAAGTTTATCTAATTTTTTGGTAAAGATTGTAATTTATCTGTCATCGTTGCAATACATTAGATTTCATCTTTTGTGGCTCGAGATAAATTTCCTTAGCAAATATCTATTTTTCAAAGTGTTCTAAGAAATCACTCTCCACTTCCATCATGAAACTTGTTGTGCAAGTTTCGTTATTGCATTCAAGACAAGATTGATCCCTTTGGATCTTGGTCCATGATGGCCTTTTTATTGATTTTGACGATTGGATCTCCCTATGAATGGAAAAAGGGTGCTTTGGATCGAGAGTAACCACTAGTGATAGGGCAAAAATCGGGGGGAAGGACAAAAGAAAGAGCAATGCGTACATTAAATCAATTGATTCGTCATGGTAGAGAAGAAAAACGGTGGAACCGTAGACAATCAAGTGAAATCCAATCCACGAAATAATTTGATCTATGGACAACATCATTGTGGTAAAGGTCGTAATGCCAGAGGAATCATTATCGCAGGGCATAAAGGGGAGGTCATAAGCGTCTATACCGTAAAATAGATTTTCGACGGAATGAAWAAGACATATATGGTAGAATCGTAACCATAGAATACGACCCGAATCGAAATGCATACAGAAGACCTCCTAGGGATAAGAGACATAGGGCTAAAGAGAGAGAGCCAAAAAAGGATCTTTCGTGTATAATCCTGCATAATCTCGAATGTTCGAAAAGACATTTTTTTTTTCTATTATATTAGTATTTCTATTTAATTCATATTAGATTAGTAGTCCGTTTTAGGGATTGGCGACTTACCCATTCAGTGACTTAGGACTGGACGTTCCCCAAACGGACTATTTCCAATAATTAACAACTTGGTCGAACCAAGTCTCCGCAATTTCATAATTCCCCTGCCGAATGGCTTGTTCTCCTCGGTTGGAATAGGTGGGTTAATTCCTTCCCGTAGAACCGTACTTGAGAGTCTCTTACCTCATATGGTTGTGGGAAAGACGCTTTGATAGTAATGGTTGGATCTACTACGCAAGTAGCATACTCGGATCAAGCARCATCTCTTTTGGTTCAAAGCGAGTCCAGGAATATCTGACAGGTTGGGCGGGCGTGATTACGAGTTGGATGTCTAATTATCCAGGCGGTAATGATAGTATCTTGTACCTGAACCAATGGCTCACTTTTTCTAATGCTCAAACCGCAACGGGAAATGCTATTCGTGCAGTAGTAGATCAAGGTATGCAATGAGGAGATATAGATTCGATATAAGCCCTGTAGGGATCATAATCGTGATATCCTCCGTCTAGCCCTTAGACTCTTTACCTTTAACAACTAAACTTGTTGGTCCTAGTTTGTCTTTAAACCCATTACCCTAACCAAGCCTTCTCCCCGACTTCTATTAGTAGGGAATGACGATCGCACCCACATCAGCTATCTATTACTGCGTTCCCACCTGCATGCCTAACCGCTAAGGCCCATCCTAATACAGTCCTTCTAGATGTATGTATCTTTCTCATTCCCTGCTGACCTTGCTTCACTAGCGTGCTTGGAAAACAATCATGTAAGATTAAAGGACTGCTACCATAACTGCTAACAAAGGAAGAAGGAAAGCAGATCAAGACAAGTCGATAGACAAACAGACAACCATAGCTTCTATGGCAAGCCACTTGTGGTAAAGGTTTTCTAGCCCTGAAGGTCTTCAGTCTAGTTTGTGCTTCTTATGTTTATGAATAACTGGGTGATACTCTGTTTCTTCTTAGGTTGTTTGTAAATGTAGTTCGTGGTTCACGAGTGAGGTTACATGGATAGGTGGGCAGTTCCTATCGGTGGAGCTAAGACACCTTCAAGAGATATAGTTGCAGCTCTTGATGGCACGAGTATATAAAAATAATGGGAAAAATCGAATTCAGTTGTCAACTGTCCCTATAGGAAATAGGATTGACTACAGATATGAAATCGAGCACAATTTTGCAAAGAAATAGCCCACTTGTTTCTTGAGAAGAGATGAGAAACATGCTCAATATCATTTGATTGAATAGTTGACCCAGTTCCTTGTTGCTTGAAAAAACCCTCCACTTCAATTGGTATTTTTTTCACGAAAAGACGACATGGGATAACAAATCCAGTGTTTCACTAAGATTTCGAGTAGTGATCCCAAATTCAAGTTGATTCTATTTTGTCTCTTCCTCAGAGAAAGACGATCAAACAATTTTCAATCATGGTCCTTGCGGATCGGATTATCCCTATAATATACAAAGAAAAATTCCAAATATTTGATACTCTTTTCTCACCTTCATCTTTTTAGTAGTTTACTTGTTATTTTTACTTTATGTCATTTCTTTTATAGTATTTTAATTGTTTGCACTTTACTTTAAAGTCATTATATTTCTGCAATTTAATTTTTTAGTACTTTAATTTCTACAATTTATTTTTCATTAATTCACCTTTTAGTCATTCATTTTTCTACAATTTACTTTACAGTCATTTACATTTTCTGCAATTTACTTTTTCGCACTAGTTATTTAATTTTCAGTCTATACATCATTCTCAAGAAGAAACAGACCGATGATGGGCTAAACGTCTTAGCTTGGGGTGTAAGAGAAATTAAGACCAAAACCGATGTGAAAATACATATGTGTCTTATTAGCATTATTGTCTAACTATTTGTTTCAGGTGATTAATATTTCATTGAATATTACATTGAATTAATTGACAACTAATTTTATATATGAAAATGCATTAACTTTTAGAGTTAAGATAAATAAGAAAAACTAAGATAATATGAGAAGATTATCAAGAGCTTTAGTATATGACAAGTACTATACTCCCACAGTATAGAATGATAACACTGTGTTGTGCTAGGATTCAAGACGTCTAACGTAAGTAATATTATATCGATAATACGTTGGCCTATGTGTACTCTTGAGAGACCATATGACCTGATAGTTGATACTGTGACAACTCTATAACATGTGGTATTATAGAATTGTGTCATGAGTGTTATGTCATCTTTCTACTGCATCACCTATTTTGTGTTTTAATCAACCTTTGCATCTTGTGTTTCTGTTTTACAACTAATATTTTCCTCTAATTGCTAATCAAACCGCCCAATTTTAGATGAAACAAATCCTTCGAATTCGTTATCTGAAATTAGTTTTTAGAGATTGGATTTTTGAAAAACTTTACAAGCTTTATCTATGGGAACAATATCTGGTACTTATATCATTATTACTTGTTACAAGACGATAGTAGTTAAATGTATATACTTGTACTGAGTTCTATTTTTATGTTGAGATCTAAGATTACATAAACCAAATAATCAATAAAATACAAAACCAACAATTAACTTGAAATTATCAAACCAATTTTTTAGTGTGATATATTAGATTTATCTAATTATCCAGCTAAATACAATTTTTTTCGAATCAATTTTTTAAATGTCACATTAACATAAATAAAAAATATATTTTCATTAACACTAAACTCTTACTAAATATTTTTTACTATAATATT
>NW_020200903.1:57429-62602 GCF_001531365.2 Cynara cardunculus var. scolymus
GAACAAATCAAATAAAAGTTATAAAAAATTATATATTTACAAGAATCAATCTTTAAAAAATTAAATATTTGTTTCATTAGATGCTAAGATTTAAGATATTGTTGATTTTTTACGTATATTTGTTTCATAATGTAATGGATTTAACAAAATGTAACTTTTTTACGTGTATTTTTCGTTTTTTCTATATACACAAAAAAAAGTTTCACATGTTTTTAATAAGCAAGGGTGTATTAGTAATTTGATTTATTATAACTAGTGTTGCAATCGAGCGTTGCACGGTGACGATAATATCATCTTCAAAAGAAAATTGTTATAGACTAAAATTTGAAGTCCCCTTCTTAACAAATCTTAGAAAAATGTGAGTCAACTACTCATTAACATTAAAAGTTTTTAAGGGAAGTTGACAACAATTTTAGAACCGTATGCTAATTTAAGTTCTCTAACTATGTTCGAGAATGGTGAATGTACTCTACAAATGTTTGACTAATGTTAGTAATTTGTTTAACTTGAAATCACAGTTTTAGTTGAAATCTCATCGAAGGTGATGAAGTCACGATTTTAATTTTTATAACAAATTTAATTGAAATCTCATTTGAAGTTATGAAAAAAGCATTCTATAATATTAGTGAAAGTTTGAGCGGTGCGTAAACTGTAGCAACAGTAGTGGAATCTCAAGACGATGCATGAAGAACCACATCATCAAACTAATTACATACATACATCAACACACACACACACACACACATATATATATATATATATATAGAGAGAGAGAGAGAGAGAGAGAGAGAGTTTGTTTCAAATGCAACCCGTTATATTTGTATAACCAATGCAACCCAATAAATTGAAATATTTATGGAAATGATGAGAATTCATTTATTATGATTTAAATATTTATGGAAGATGAATAAGGTTCATTAATTATGATCAATACTTTATATTATGAAACAATCAAACTTTCTATGAAATTACATATTCATCAAATTAAATGAACAGTTAAGATTGAGTTGTATTGGTTGTACAAATGTAAAGGGTTGTATAATAACCCACCTATATATATATATATATATATATATATGAATGTATATTGATGATTATAAACATATTCATTTTTCCAATCTCAACCTCATGAGTTGACACAATTAATCTCATATTTCTTTCTCATACACACCTCCTTATTCCAATATTTAAATCTCTCACCAATGTGAGATATCTCAAATTCAACCACAATTCACCAACACCTCAATACTCAATTCTCATGATATCACCTCAATACTCTTGGTTCTTCCTTTAATATATATATATATATATATATATATATATATAAATTTAAATATTAATTTTTTGGTAGTTATCAATCAGAAATTCATTTCCTTATTTTTCTCAACAAATTGATTTCCATTGATCATGGCCTAATGCCTATGCTTACAGCTCCCCAGTAATGATGTCACCCTGGAACGAGGCTACACCTTAACAAGAACACCTTGTGAGTCGTGACTCCCATTGATCTGGGCCTTTCTAATTAGATCTAGAACAAAATGAAATGCGGTGGACTCTGTGTGCTAAGAGAGATACAAACATATATACCTAAATCATGAGAAGCAACTTGCACTTGATCATGACTATTAGAGAAGCATCATATGTGAGCAATAAAAGTGAGAGCAACATTATGATTACAAGTTTACAACTTCCATCACCATATATGATCACCTGCTCTGATAAACTCTAGATTAGTAGTATCAACAATACTCGCATGAAAAATATAGGCTGTACATTGGAACGCGAAGGCCAAGGGAAATCGATGAAACATATTTACGTGCAAACTTTATTGAATCAAGATAGTGCCATGACGCATTCGACAATGTCTACAATTCACGCCTTCGTGTACCGCAGGACGCAAATATTTTTTTTCTTCAAATCTTGATGGCGGGTATTACATTAGTTATGTGTGGTTTAAAACCCAGATTACATCTGGTCTCAAACCATACTCATAAAGGTATCACAGTGGTATCATAGTCGATTTATATCTTGCCATTTAGAAGTTTTTGAGTATCTAGTGGTTTATGCCGGAATAAGTTTCGTTGGAGAGAGATTTACAAAAAAGACTAAGTCATCCCTGAATATTATCTATAAATTTAATTTTTATGAAATTTAATGTACAATTACCAAAAATAATATTTTTAAATAATAGTCATTGGTTATTGATAATGTGTGGTTAAAGAGGTGCTTGAGATTTCTTATTTGAAACAACTTATGATTTTATACAAAAGTTATCAACTTATTATAAGTTACAATGATTTAACTTTTTCAAAAACTCCTAATTACCGGTATAAGCTGTTCACCCGAACATTCAAAAATACTTATTACCAATGTCACACCAAAATAAGTCAATAAATTGTTTTTATAAATAATTCCAAACATTCCCGTAAACTGTATCTGAATTCTGTTTTTGGAGCATATTTTTGGTATGAAACATGGACCATATGTGTAAAACTGAAAATCTTCACAATGGGGGAAATATTTTAATGAAAAAGTAAAAGGAGAAGGTCAAAATCGGAAACTCAAATCGGATTCTCGTAGTATAAATAGTAATACGATAGGCGGAAGACAATTAGGGATCTCTGTTTTACGACTCGGAGAATGAGGCAGGGAGAGGAAGAAGGGTTTCTGAGGGTGGTTGCCGCCTCTCGCCGCCGATGATTTCCATCGTCTTCTTTGAAAGTTCAACAACCCTCTGTTATATATATATATATATATATATATATATATATATATATATATATGCAGGGAGAGGTTGATTTGAGAAATGGTAAGTGTTTGAGAAGTACCGAAGTGATCTTAGCCTTTCATTAGGTCAATATCTATGTGTGTGTGTATATATATATATAGAGAGAGAGAGATGGAGAGATGCGTGGAGTTACTCCATTGCTTCTTATGGTTGCGTTTGTTACATATCTAGTTCCAAAAACAAATAATTAAATCCATAAGAGGCTGTGATGATTGAACATGATCCGAGTAAAAATCGGGTCAAGATTTGAGATTTTCCGCAGCTTGGCGGGGCAGAATCGGAGGACGGCAAGTGCGAATCTCCACATGCAACCTCTGTCATTGCAGCCATGGCGGTCTAGTCCTTTTGTTCCGATCGTAAAACAGATCTGAGCCTCATTTTTTCTTCTGACATACACCTACTTCAAACATTGCATTTTGATTGTTTTTTTCTCTAGTAAACAGCAAGCATTTCTGTATCATTTTTGTGGAAAATTTTGGTATTTTTTTCAATTATTTCACTCTTATGTTCTCCCAATGACAAACATGTATATTTTGGTTTTTATAATCAATTGTAACTATAAATCGTAATGCGTCTTCGTTCTTAGATGTTTGAATGATTTCTGCATATTCTAGGGTTGCAACTTACAAAAGCTTTCATAACAAATCTGAACTGTGGAAATTCGTATTTTGAAGATTAGGTTAAAACGTTACGATCGGTTTTCAATAATTGCTGTTTGGTTCTCTTATTTTCTGACCTTCTATGTCTTCTATCATTGTGCAAACCGTCGATGATTACTAGAGGGAGCAAATGTTGGCAGCAACCATTGATTTTATTGTTCTTTTTGTCTCGAATTTGGGAAGAAAAGTATTTGAATCATTAATGTTAGAATCTGAAAGATATGATAATGAATGAATGTGGAGCATGCATATTGAAACCAAACTTAATCGGCCATGGATTTTACTGAAGTATGAAAAGTGTGGTTAATGGTTATAGAGCATCATCATCATCCATATAATATTAAAATCGAGATGCGTGCAATCCATGAGTACTCTTCTAGTTCTTAAAAATGGATTCAGGGTTTTAGGTTTTTGTCAATTATCCCACGAGATGTATTTTATAACCTTGTCTATTTATTATGCCCACCTAAAAGTGATGTTCAATATCTTTTGAGGATAGAAATGGCAACAATAAAAATATTATGCAATCATAAAATTTGTACTGATTTAAAGCAAGAAAAACACCCAATTCCAATTGAAGAAATCGAACCTTGTTGCTAGGTTCTTGTAGTTGAATCGAAGAGAACATCAAACAATCGTCATGTGAGTAGCCGGATCAAAGAAATCGAACCTCGTCATTGGGTTCTTTTAATTGATTGGTAGTTTTTTTGTACAATTGTCAACTACCACCCTTTCCATTATATCCGGCTATTTCAAAGAAATTGAACACAATAGAGGACATAAACATGGGCGAAGAGAAAGAAAATAAGGCGATCTCTTTGAATGATATGATTGTATTAGGGGTGAGCATAGGTGGATATACGTCCTATTTGACAAGAACGGGAACCGACAGTTCTTGAGATATTGGAACCGGAACCGTTAGAAACCGGTTTCGGTTTCAAGTATCCGCTTTCTAAAATATAATAAATAAATAAACATTAATACAAATTATACGGAATAATAGTTACAAATATTATTTAACGATTATAAACCATAATAGACTAATAGCAAATGTTGAAAGTTTAACGATTACATACTATAATTGTAAATGTTCAAAGTTTAACGATTATGAGTCGATGAAGACGGTCTGTGAGAGGCTTTAGGCCTGAGAGTATGAGTTGATGAAGCGGGACCAATAATCTAATATAGAGTTATAAGTTATTGACCTAATTTCAATCTAGTATTAAAAGAATTAATTATTATTTTTAATTGAAAAATACCGGGTACCCGCCAGTTCCAGTTCAGGATACTTGCCGGTTTCGGGTACTCGGTGGGTAACGGTTCCGAAAAATTTAGAACCGGAACCGGAACCACTCATATCGGTTCCAGTTCCGAAATCGGCAGTTCCGGTTCCGCAAGTGAGTACCCGATTTCGCTGCTCACCCCTAAATTGTATATAAAAAACAAATGATTCTGGAAACTTTAAATTTTACCAAACTAGTTTTAAGTCGCCAATTAAGATGTCGGCAATCCATATGTAAAGGAAAAAATTGAGTCATTTAGCTATATGATGTTAAATGAGTTTTTAATTAATTACATTTATGGTCTATTAAAAAATAACGATAAATTTACTCAAAATTTCATTTAAAGTTATATATATATATATATATATATATATATATATATATATATATAGGGACAAGATAAAATGTTAACCAAAGTTTTTATGTTAACTTTGTAAACCATG
>NW_020200903.1:63847-68176 GCF_001531365.2 Cynara cardunculus var. scolymus
GGTTAACATTTGAACTTGACCCTATATATATATATATATATATAGAGAGAGAGAGAGAGAGAGAGAGAGAGAGAGAGAGAGAGAGAGAAATAAAGGGGGGAGAGAGATGACGTTATTTGTACAAACCGTACAAATCTTATTCAACCAATCATAATTCATTTTTTGCAATTATGAGAGGTTGATTAATCATTTTTATTTTGAAATGTGTTGATCATGAATATTATCATCTTCATTATATTAATTTTAGATAAATACATGAAACAGTTTCATTAAAATTTCATAAGTATTACATTAAACAATTTTATAACGATGTATGAAATAATTTCATCAAAAAAGTATTATATGAAACAATTTCATAAAATTAAACAATTTCATGAAAAATTTTCATAAGGTTAAACAATGAAATCGACGGATGAAGGTGGTTTGCATGGTTTGTACAAATATAAGTGGTTTGTATTTGATCGCTCATATATATATATATATATATATATATATATATGTGTGTGTTTTTTTTTTTTAATTGACAATATTTGCTCTTGACTTAACAGGACAACAGTGAGTGAAATTAGGTTGAAAGATCTAATACATGACAAGTAAAAACATAATGACATAAGTGTAATTATTTTGTTTGAAGGGTTTAATTCAAAATTTTCAATAATTATAGGGACTAAATTTGTAAATTACTCTAAAGATTTTAAACCAATTTTATGATTCAACAAATTTCATAAAATTATCTCTAAAATAGAAAAAGGTAAGAAAAAAAATGTATTTTCTTCAAATAGGAAAAATACATCAAGAACAATTACCTTGTGAGAAAACATTTTTATTTATTTATTTCCACTTATAGAAAACTTTATTTATTTCCATCCAATAAAAAAATTTAGTAATAAAAAATTTAAAAGTTAAATTTATTTATTAAAAATATTTTTTTAATATTATAATAATGTTAAATTTTATAAAATAAAAATTTCTTTGGAGATAAATGTGAACTTCTTTTTGGATATTTTAATTTTTAATTTTACCATAGTTAGATTATTAACTAGTTTTTGAATCATGGTTGAAAATTTGAGGAATATGTGAGATTTGAGAGATAAGGGGTTGTTTGTTTGACTATTGATGATGACATTAAGAGGAAACCTCTTAATCAGTAAGAGACATGAACTGTTTGGCAAAAAAAATGAGTTAATATATGGCTAATTTACGTGACCAGATTGCGACTCAGTTAATGTTAAATTCGTCAAATTAAGAATTGTTCAAAAACTATTATGATGGAATTTGATTGTTATGTTTTTGTTTATTCCTGAATTTGAAAAATTATGTTTGTTTGGACTAATATGAAATCTTGTTTTGAACTAATAATGTTACGTTTGTTTGGATTAATATGAAATATGTAGTTATATTTGCAAAATAATTGTTTTGTTCAGATATCTACCAAACAAATATAGTTTATTCAGTACTAAACAGAGGGTTAAAATAATAATTTGTTGTCATTTAAAAAATAATTAATCAGTTAATAAATAACATTATTTCATTCAGCTCTTAACCATTCTAACCATTTAACCCGTTAGCCACCGTCAATCAACCCTACAAAGAGAAGGTGAAAGTTGGAAAGTCAAATCGATGCCCGTACTATAAATACAATAACCGGATGAAAATTGGGGATCTGTTTTACGACTCAGCGGATGAGGCAGGGAGAGGAAGGGTTTCTGAGGGTGGTTGCCGCCTCTCGTCGCCGGTGATTTCCTTTGAAAGTTCAACAACCCTCTATTTCATGTATGTATGTATGTATGTATGTATATATATACGGGATCAAACAACAGCTGGCTTGTCGTTTGCCAAACATTGCCAAACTGCTTTATAGATATAGTATAGATATATGTATACCTATGGGTATAGAGAGACAGAGAGACAGAGAAAGAGAGATCCATGGATTCAGCGTATTTCCATTGCTTCTCCCGTTCCAGGAATAAATAAGTTTACAAAGAGGCTGTGATGATTGAACGTGATCCGAGTAAAAATCGGACCGAGATTTGAGATTTTCCGTAGCTTGGCTGGGCAAAATCCGAGGACGGCAAGTGCGAGATACTCCGGTGAGAAAGAAATTTTGTATTCGATCTGATTTTGGAATTGATTTCTCTCTGGATCTCCACATGCAACCTCTGTTACTGCAGCCATGGCGGTTTAACCTTCTCGTTCCGATGGTAAAACAGATCTGAGCCTCAAATTTTCTTCCGATATACACAGACTTCAAAGTTTGCAGAAAGTTGAATTTACTTATGATTCATTTTCTGCATTTTGATTTTTTCTCTCTCAAGTAACGAGCATCCATTTCTGTAGAATGCCTTTTTATTCTTTTAACCATTTGATTTTTGTGTGTTCTTCCAAAACGAAATATATAGATTTTTATTTTTTATAATCAAGCATAACTTTGAATTGAAATGAATCTTCATGTTGAGATGTTCTTAATGATTTCAGTATATTATAGGGATACAAAAGTTTGCATAATCAATCTGAACTGTGAGTGATCAGATTTGAAATTAGGGGAAAACGTTTGATCGGTTTGTATCTCCTCAATCACTGTCTGATTTCCTCTTATTTTCTGTTCAGTGTTTTTCTTTTGCGGTCGATGATTTCCAGAGGGGAGGAGACGTTGGTAGCAACCATTCATTTTGTTGTTGTTTTCTTTTCTGTATTAGCTGTTTGATATTTTTTAACCAATTAGATATGATCATTGGTAAACTATGAACATCTGAATTGGAAACACAAAGAAGTTTGAATTGTAAAACTTGTGTTTAGTGTTTGGAACAATCAACAATGAAAATAAGTGCTTCTTAGATAAGCATTTTATCAGAAGCAAGAATTACCATATGATAACTAAAACTTGAAGGACAAAGGAAAGACCATTACAAATTTGTGTCATCGATGATTAGACCACCTGCTAATTTAGGATCTTTAGGGGACGTTTGATTTGCATGATTTTGACAGAATCCGAAGGAATTGAAATGATTAATTCTATTGACCAAATTCTATTTATGGGTTTGGTTTATCGATGGAATTGAAGTGAATTCCACACATTCTTCTATTCATAGATTTGGTCGTTCCATCTCAATTGAGAAGGAAAAAGGAATTTGTCTCGATGGAATTTGTCTTATGTCCTGTCATGCGTCAAACGTAAAACAATGAGGTTTGTCATGTCTAGTCTCATGTACTAAGCGCAACCTAATTGCACTTCATGTCCGAACAATAGTGGGGGAGCAATAGTGGCGGGGATGGTTGGGAGAGTGACGATGGGAGTGAGTCGAGGATTCGACCTGCGGACGAAAAGGTGCCTTGCCAGTCACGGACCTCTTAGGTTTTTTTAGAAAGAACCAAAAAAGTTCTCATTAAAGGTCCCATAGTCCATAGATAGAAGCTGATACGAAATACTGACCATAAGCCCTATGTAAGGGAGTTAGTCCTACTCATAAAGGTGAATGACCAAGCACTAGCTTGTTGAAAACGTTTATCCAGTAAGTGCTTATTGGATAATTTTCCTTACCGGATGAAAATGACAAGGGTAAGAGCAATGATAAAGATGAGTCTTACTCGATAAGTGAGGGTAACGACTCTTTCCCGGGTAAGCGCTTAGCGGGTAAATTGTTGCATATGATATCATTTTGATGTATTACAATTTTATCCGGTAAAACAAATTACAGTGTTGACTCCTAATGATAAGCGTTTATCGGGTAAGCATTTAGGTAAACGATCTCTTAGGCTTTTGATCCTTTAGGTAAATCATCCAAAGAAATTGAAGACTTTCTTAAAAAGAACAGAGTACCAAAATGACGAAATCAAAATGCCAAAATGAAAAGCGAAAGTCCTTGAATTTCTTGCGATCCTATACTTTTCCTAGTGCGAATGCACAAATCGCAATATGTAATAACGGCTGTTAAAAAGTTCAGAATGCCTTTTTATTAGACACTCACACTACCCCTATATCTTGTAAATGAAAATTTGTTGTCTGTAAAACCCACTTCACTCCTTGTCTACCAATTATATGAACTCATAGCATCCGTTGAGAAAATAGAGATTAAAAAGATCAATTAATATATTAAATGAAATAATGATGTAGGTTCAAGTGAAGGGTGGAACAGTGGATTTGAGGATAGAGGTGACAACATATTTTATTTCGGAGTAAATTACATTCTTGGTCCCTTTGGTTTGTGGTTTGGTTGACTAAGGTCCCTTAAACGTGCTTATTATACTCCCAATAGGGATGGTGATTTGGCCCGACCCGGTGGGGAACCCGGTTCACCCGACCCGGACGGGGACGGGGATTCCCCGCTAAAA
>NW_020200903.1:69171-72559 GCF_001531365.2 Cynara cardunculus var. scolymus
TATATATATATATATATATATATATATATATGTGTGTGTGTGTGTGTGTGTGTGTGTGTGTGTATGTGTAGGGATGCTCATGGGTTGGGTTGATTGGATTGAACACATTTGAACAATCCAACCTAATGCTTGTGGTTTGGAAAAATCTTAACCCAGCCCAACCCAAACCAAAGTGTAACCCAACCCAACTCGTACGGGTTGGTCGGGTTGATACTTTGTATATTAAAATATTCTTCTAACCTTGAATATGTTATTTCTTTACTCATAATTTCTTTTTCATCATCAACCATTTGATACAACTTATCCATATTTCTTACGTATATCACATTCAGATAATTTTCCCAATTTACATATATATGTTCACAGTTACTGAACATATATATATGAATAGATTGAAAATATGTATATATGAAAAGCATACATGCTAGTGTAATTGTCTAATGTGTATATTAATAGAAATTCAACAATCATATTAAATCCAAGAAATAAAAGGATATCGGGTTCATCGGGTTGGGTTGGGTTCAAATAATAGTAATCCAATATCAACCCAATACCTACGGTTTGAAAATTTTGCAACTCGATTAGACATCGGGTTGCTTCGGGTTGGGTTGATCGGGTTTTTGAGCACCCGTATGTGTGTGTTGGGGGGGGGGGCTGGCTAACTGGGCTTTTGATTTGATCAAAGTAGATAAGCTCGCCTTTTGTTATCCGAAAGCAAAAGTCGGTGCGCCCCTGCCTCAGAACATCGAATGAAATAGGTGGCCGAGTTGTCTTAAGGTGGTCAAGGAAGTATATATTATAACAATCGTGCTTAAAGTATAAATGAAAGAAGTGAAACAAAGTGTCGCCCCCCACTTTGGTAATACCCAAGGGACCTTTGGTACTGCAACATCCATTGTCGAACTTCCTCACTGTTGGACTCCCTCACTCACTACACACACACACACTCTCAAAGGAACCTTTGTCTTTCCTTGAAATTTTGCAATCTCTAATGGAGATCAAATCACCGTCCCTAACCACATGTTTGCTCCTTCTCTACTTTCTTCCACGTGTAAAAAAAATATTAAAAACGCACACATACACACAATGTTTTACCTGCTTGTTTGTTATTTTTCTTTTTTATTTGAGCCTGATCAGCAACCTCTCTCTCTCTCTCTCACACACACACACAAATAAATTAAGTGACTTGACTAGTGAACTTCAAGGAGAGTAACAGTGAGAAAGAAGGTGGGGAGCGAGAGGGAGAAGAGGGTGGCGTGTTGGGAAGGGAATAAACAGTAGATATGGGCTTCACATAGACAACAGAGATGGAGACGGTGGGTTTATTAGGAGATAGAGAATCATCGTGTGGGGGGGGGGGATCACAATGATACAAATGCAATGTGTGTTCTACATGAGTTAATGTGCAAGTGTGTGATGAAAAGGTGATTGGTGCGTGTGAGATGGTGTCATGTGCTTTTATGTGTGTGCCGGAGTTAATGAAGGCCGATGATATTAGGGTATGATGCAACTTGTTGGGTTGGGGATGAAGAGGAGATTGTAAGAAGGGAAGGGGTGGGTAGGGTAAAAGACAAAATCATTTTATTATACAAATCAAGAATAAGACAAAAAAGAGGAAAGTACCAAAATACCCCTTGAATTAACTTGGTTAACAACTTATGTTAAAGGGAGGGACTCAAAGTGTGCCTTTTTGCATACCATAGGGACGTGTAATGCAATAAACGCGTTTGAGAGACCGTAATAGGGAAAACCAACAAACCACATGGACCAGGAATGTAATTTACAATATCTTACATAGTCGTATTGCTATTTAATTTCAGTCTTCAAACTCTTTGTCTGGGTAATACAATCGTGTTGTCATTCTTGTGTATCTTGACAGAGTCGTGTTGGTTGACCAAAAGGTTTTTGCCTCTTGTCCATCCTCTTTTGCATATGTTACGACTGTGTTTTTGAACGAGCATCTGCATCTCCCTCATACTTGTCCACGTTTCCCGTTTAGTCAACACTATCAATTAAAATTGACATAATTCCATCCCGTAGCTCAACCAATCAAATAAACACATGAAACATGCCGAGTAGACGAGTACCTAATTATTAAAATATGTGTAATCATTAAAATATAAGCGACTATGACATTAACATATCAAATTAAACAACTTATCATGTACACATGTTGCTGATAACACACGGTTTGATTGTATAATTGTTGTTTATTGATAATATTCATAATTACTACGATCCTCAAGTTTGTGTTCATAGCTTAAAAGTCTTTGTGAAGACATTTCTAATAACTTATTTTTTTCCTTTATAATTCCACAACTGTTCTAAAATCATATTATTTTACATATTATTTTGTTTTTGGCATATTTGTGATAAATTTGAGTTATGTTTTATCTCGAACGGTTATTTTAAGAATCGTGGGTCGTTTACCAAACTTTTACTCGGTAAACACTTGCTGGACCTCTTACCTTACTGAATGAATATGAAAATTACTAACAATCTTACCCGATAAGAGCGATGACGTAATCCGAGAGTCTTACCCGGTTAACGTTTACTTCGAATTTTTTTGCATACAATGTTTTAACGAACTAAAAATTTACCCGGTAATGTAAGTGAAAAGTTACTCTTATCGGTAAACTGTCCGTCAGTTAAAAATGGTTTGAAAATTTATTTAGATTTTTACAACTTCTAAATCAATGTATTAAAAGAATTTGGTATAATTTTGCAATTCGATTCATCATATGATTGTAGAAATGAATAAGTATGTATAAAATGTTGATCGACATAATCCGATCTAATCAATGTTAAAAATGACTTATTTTAATAAAAAAATATTTTAACCCGTTCATTTGTTATAAAAACAACTTATTGACTTATTCCGGTGTAACATCGATAATAATCATTTTTGAGTGTTTGGATAAACAATTTATACCGGTGCCAAACCAGTAATAAGGAGTTTTTAAAAAAGTTAACTTATAATAAGTTGATAAGAACTTTTATAGAAAAATATAAGTTGTTTCAAATAAATAATCCTAAACACCACCAAAATTAATAAGTCAATAAAATCCAATGGAAACAACATATTTTTAGCAATCATAATCATGAACTTCTTCATAGGTTTATGATTTTATCAGATCAGTTTTCTCATTCTTGCACATGTCATAAATTTTTAGGCATTGTTTGGTAAAAATAAGCTGACTTATTTTTTGTGTACATGTTAGGATGCACATAGACTAGCTTATTGAAACACTACTTGAAGTATGGTAGCTTATTGCTACTTTTTCTAATTATAACATTCATTAATATTTATCATTATTTATTACAATTAATTTTAAAATAAATGTTAATAAATTTTAATATTACCAATACTAATAAATAAAAATTAATT
>NW_020200903.1:74959-77116 GCF_001531365.2 Cynara cardunculus var. scolymus
CAGTTAGTTACACGAATTCATATATGAGATGAAATCGGATAGGGATGAATAGGTTTAAGAGTTTTAAGAGTTTTTAAGAGTTTTAGCCAAATGCTTTATAATATAGTATAAATATTATATTTTTAAAGATTTATTTTAATTATATTTTAAACTATTAAAATTGATTAATTTTTCAAGATATCATTTTTGGTTATTTTACATTTTTATCAGCTAGTTTTGCCAAAAACGATTTGTTTCTTCAGCCACCTTATCAGTTATCAGGTAGCTTATCAACCAACAACTAGCTTATCAGTTAGTTTGCCAAACACGCCTTAACCCCCAATCATGGAACAATCCGTAGTTTTTTATAATTAAAAATATAACCATAAAAATTATAATGGCTAAGGGGCTGTTTACCAAACACTTACCCGGTAAGCGCTTATCGGTAAAATTTAACACAATCATTTACTTACCGGGTAAGATTTTAATCCACCAAAACAGTATCGTATGTAACAATTTACATGGTAAGCGCTTACCGTGGTAAGAGTCGAGGCCCTCACTTACCGGGTAAGAAGATTTTTGGTCCTTGTCTCGCTCTTACCAGATAAGATTCTTGGTCCTTACTATGTTCATCCGGTAAGATAATATGACTTAGTGTTCACTTACCCGAGTAAGCATTTGGTAAACGACCCCTAAGAGTTATTTATCATAATCATAACACAGTAATAAAAAATTACAATAATAAAAGTTATAATAATTAAAAATTACAAAAATATCTTTAATAATTAAAAACGACAATAAATAAAGGCGATATTTTTATAAAACGACGATAATTAAAAAGCAACAATAATAAATCTATTTCACATTTTTATAAACTTTCTTAAATATACTTAACTGAATAAATTTATATACACTTTCATATCAAATATAAATTCATTTAATTAAAATATTAGTTAAATTAAGTTATTAATTAATTAAACTGATTATAGAAAAAAAGTAATTAAAGGGCTCCTCCATAAGTACCGATATGCACCTCTCCATCTACATGGAGCGATTTGCCAGATTACCACCCTTCCAACGGTTTTTTTCTTCATATGAAGCAGTCCTTCGATGTGACATGAACCCCCCCCCCCCTCCATGCGTGAGAAGGCTGACATGAAGGCTCTCATTCCAAACCAGTAAAGCGCAAGGGGAAAGCAGTTGACTCTTTCACTCGGACTCACTAGCAACTCCAGGAGCGACCCCTCATCATCTTACGATGAAAAGCAGGTTTATTCCGTGGTAAACCACAACGAGTAAGCGAGATAGGGTGAGGTAAAGCCTCAGACCGGTCAAAGGAGCCCCCGTAAAACCTCATCAGACAGGTAGCGGAAGCTGATAGAAAGGGGCGATGAGCTCAGTAGAGGAGAAGCCAGAGAGGTTTCCCATGCTCTCGCTCCTTAGAAAGATTAGGTGATAGGATACACCGACCTCTAGTTAGAAAGAGCCGGGCGACCCCCTATCAATCTGCTTTTGCCGCTAGCCTCTCATTTGCTTTTTTAGGTTTCCCATGCCTTGAAAAGGTTAGAGAGAGATATCAAATCCGGATTGAAAGATAGGCATAGATAGTCTATTCAAGAGGATTAGGCATGAGCATACAAAATCAGTCAAATATGAGATAGAGATAACGGAATCAGGATAAAAAAGACAGAGATATCAGAAATCCGGTATGGAATGATAGATCAATCTGAAAGATGAGACATGAATGCTAGAAGACAGGGATAGGTATTCAACCAGAAACCTAAACCCTTTAAGTCGTTCCTTCTATGGGTAAGTCAAGTTCGGTTAGAAAGTCTTTCCCTCTCTACTCATCCTTCCGCTGGTCGAATCATCCTCGCTTCGCGRGAACAACAAAAACCACCATCTCGCTCCCTCCCTTGGCGGGAATTACAGATACTCTAAGAGCATCTTTAACAGGTATACTAAATTTTCTCCTTTCCTTCAAATTTGGAGATTTCTTCATTCTTTGTCATTTTTTCCTCAATTTTTAAAGAAAGTTTAGCAGAACTATTAAAAAAAAAACTGTTTTTAAAATTTTTAAAATTAACATAGCTATTAAAGATATTATAATAAGTAATAAAGTAGTATGAACATATATACATTATTTACAAACAAATAGCAAACATGATTTAGATGGTA
>NW_020200903.1:77296-81360 GCF_001531365.2 Cynara cardunculus var. scolymus
TATGTAAAATATTTACAGTTTTCATAATACCATGTTGATTAATTCATACATGAAATACAATTTCAATTATGGGGTCACCTATTTGTAAATAAAAAATGTGTTATGAATGGTAGAATATTAAATTTTATATAAAATTTATATAATCAAATATAAAAAAAATATTTATTAGAAAATAAACAGTTTCAACGTAAAACCTGGTGTTTGTGTATTAGAATATGTTTGGTACATCGACGTGACTACACGAAGCTAGATTTGGACAAGACTGGTAGGAATGAGAGTAAAATAGGAAGGTGAAAGGATTTTGGAAGGTTTTAGAGATCTAATTTGACATGGATAGTTTAATAGATTGTTAATCTTGTCCAGGGACGGACCCATAATTTTTTTTTCAAACGGTGGCACCATTTGACTATAAGAAAAAAACTATAGTGAAAAAATTTCAAACAGTGGCACCGGTTGACTATAAGAAACAAATATACGAAATTTTTTTCAATCGGTGACACTATTTGACTAAGAAAATGACACTAACAATATTTGAATTTGAATTTGGGCCTGGAGTGGAATAAAAGTCTTGCAAACCAACTCTACCAAATAAAACTTATTCTCATTTTAGTTTCAAAATACATACGGTAACACACAACAAATTAATACGGTTGCACTTTTCACAACCCTAAATTTTTGTTACCCTTCGACGGAGAAATAATACGGTGACATGTGCCACCGTAGCCACCATGGTAGGTCCGCCCATGATCTTGTCTCGTTTTCCTAATTTTTTGTTAGGACTGAAAAATCAGTGTTAATTGTATTCGTCTTGAAAGATTAACTTTAGTCTATAATTGTAAAAGTCAGCGTGTTTGACTTTCTTAGACTAGTTTGACTTTGACTTTGTATTAATATGTTGACCATATAAATAGGTTGGTAATCTTTGTAATTAGTAATAAGGGAGCTAATTGTAATATTCAGATTGTTAATTGAGAGTTTGACTGAGCTTATATGTGTTGACTTTTTCTCTCAATTGTTCTTGAGTTCTTACATGTAATATCCATGAATCTGCCATGATTGATATGAAGAAATGAAGATTGATCAGTAATTGTGGACACAATTGGTATCAGAGCAGGAATGCAAGAAATCGGATGAAGAATTTGAAAGATAAGTGATTTTAATTTCTGATTTTTTTTTGGTTCTTCGTGTTCTTGTGTGTTCTTGATATTTTTGTTGATTTTGATCCGATTTTATAATAAAATCTTGTGTTTTGATGTTAAAAACATGATCAATATGTTCCAAATCGCATTGTGAATCTTTGTTATTCACAAACTTTTACGAATTGATCAATTTTAATCAAGATTTGATCGGGTTTTTAGGTTTTTAAATTTTTTGTGTTCTTRWTTTTTTTKKWAAWYMGKKKTTTTTTGATCCATATTTTTTTGTTAATTTTTTTTGTTTTATGTTTTTGATAGTTTTAATCCGGTTTTATTTTTAGTTGTGTTGAATTTCTTGTTAGATTGCACATCATGTTCAAGGCCCAATCAGAAAATTTTGGCCCAATAAAATTGATCGGATAAGAGTCCGCTCATAATCTCCATCTTCATCATTTTGGACTTTACATTGCACACCATTCAAGCTTCACAGATTCGACCAAGTACTTGAGCGGAGAAAGGTTAAACCGCACGCTACTTGATCGGATTCCTTGACCGGAGAGGTAAACCGATCAATTTCAGGTAAGGTTTAATTTTTTGAGCGGTGTTCATCCTATGTTCATCCTACACCGGCCACGCTTTGATCGGTATTCATCTACACCGGTCACCACTTGACCGGATTAGGGTTTAGAGTTTCTATGTGAGGTTTAGGACTTATTGTACATCGAAGAAGTTTAAGCGGACTTCTAATCCGCTTAATTTTTTTTCCCAGATTCGATTTTGTTCTCTGTTGACTCATTTTTTTTAAATTGCTCAATACGTTGAACATTTTGATAAGAATCAATTCATTCATGTGATGTCCGGTGTGTATTCAATTTGAGAAGCTGTTTTGAGTGTATTTGTTTGCTGTATTATTGATTCATTGTTGTTAAGTTGAGTGTTTGCATCGTTCTGTATAAAGAGAAGTGAAATCCTTACATCACCAATATTATCATCAACCACATCTCTTGAACTGGAGTTGTAATAATTTTTTTTTCCAATTAAATCAAATCCATATAACACCATAGAGATAGTTTCCTCAAACAGGACTTAAAAATCCCTGCGTGATCTTACCTGTAAAGTCCTTTCCACATCGAATTCTTTAGATTGACCCTAGAGTAGTTCCTTGTTGGATTGCAATATATCAATCACGTCASATGTGAGATTCTGTTGCTCATAAAGGTGATTGAGGGATGCAGCARAAAGGGTCATTGAGAGAAGATAAACAGTGTTGTTTGATGGTTGCAGTCTTGACTTTGCATTTTGGATTAAAAACAGCAACAAGAAGACAACAATAATAAACAGAACAGCAAAACAGCAAAGCATCATCAACTGTTTTTGGTTTGATATTCATTTACAGCAGCTGTATGTTCTTATTGTTTCTTCACGAATTTGAGAGCTTCTATTAACAGCAGCAGCAAATTTTTGACAGCATATTTCTGTTTTGACAGCATATTTCTGTTTTGACAGCAACTAGATTTTGACAGCAACTACTTTTTGACAGCAACTTCATTTGGCAGCAAGAAGAAGACAGCAGCAAATTTTTGACAACAACTTCATTTGACAGCAACTATATATTTGACAGCAACTATATTTTGACAGCTTCATTTCATTTTGACAGCATATCTCGGTTTTGACAGCAAAGAACAGCAAGATTTGACAGCAAAGATGTTTTTTTTTTTTTTGAGCTGTTTCCATGCTGTAATGGCAACAAGTGTTTCAAGAAAGTTTTGAGCTGTTTTTTTTTTTGCTGATTATTGTGGTGAAACAGAAAGATTACACAGCAACATTAATCTTTCCAGATTAATCACAAGCAGCTGTGTTGTGATGTGTTGGTAACAGCAATCTCATAACAAAGAAAATCACAAGTTCCTACTGTCCAAAACTAGAAAATCGCATTTTGCTGTGACTGACTCATATTGTTTTGATTTGGTTTTGCTTTAGTCACAAACATAGCAGCCCGAGTCAAAGATGGACATTGTTTAAAGACTGATTCGTGAGCCTCTGTTGGTTGAAGAAGTAGCAATAGGTTCATAACAGCAGGTTTGCAGACTTGACAGCATCTTATACATAATTTTTGACAAACTTGCACAGCCATCACGACATACACCAGGCTTGTTTTTATGCATTTCATTTTGACAGCTTGAGACTGTTTTAACAGCAAAACAGCACAATAAACAGGTTTGAATGCAGATTACACAATTCTAAAACAGCAGCCAGTGTGCAGGTTGTTTGAGTTTGAGTTTGAGTTTATAACAACAGCTGTTTCACAGTTAAGCAGCAACACAGCAGCGGGTTCATACACAGTAGTACYAGACARCAACATRGAAGTGTTTTTGACTTGTTTTTGGGATTTGAAATAGTAACAGCAACATATATTGCTGGTTTGAGTTTGAGAAGCTGCAGCTGGACTAAAAGTTTCACTTTGGGACTGTTTTTGTCTTGTAACAGCATTGTTTTGTGTTGACAGATTGCTTTGTTTGTTTTTTACAGGTTCTTTGTTGTTTGATGTTTGGTGCAGCATCAATCATTGTTGTCTGCTAGATTTAAGCAACTTATTCAGAGGTCCAATAAGCAGATTTCTTCATTGGGGTCATTTCATTTAACTTTACAGCAGCCCAAAGCATTCAATTGGAATTTTGAATACACTTCAGAGAGCAGATAGATAATTTTTTTTGTGTAATATTGTAAAGCGTTGACTCGGTGTGATTTGGACTTAAAGTCAGAATTTTGGACTTGGATTTTTGTTGGACTGTTTTTAGTTTCTTAGTTTGGATCATTGTATATCTGTTTTTGCGTGAGTTTTCAGTGTTTGTGTTTTTCTATTCTTTTTGAGCTTAACTGTTCATATTTTTTTATCTGATTTCACTGCATAGATCCTTAACTGATCAA
>NW_020200903.1:84635-92530 GCF_001531365.2 Cynara cardunculus var. scolymus
TTCTACATTCGAGGGGGAGTGCTAGAAGATCTTTCTCAACATTTGATCGTTTGAAGTTTTCAAGTTAAAGATTTCATTTGAAGATGACATTTTGTGCATAAAGTTTCAAAGTTCAAACAAGGACTTAAAGCGCAAAATTTTCTTTCAAGTCTGAATACAAAGGGGGAGAATGTTAGGACTGAAAAATCAGTGTTAATTGTATTCGTCTTGAAAGATTAACTTTAGTCTATAATTGTAAAAGTCAGCGTGTTTGACTTTCTTAGACTAGTTTGACTTTGACTTTGTATTAATATGTTGACCATATAAATAGGTTGGTAATCTTTGTAATTAGTAATAAGGGAGCTAATTGTAATATTCAGATTGTTAATTGAGAGTTTGACTGAGCTTATATGTGTTGACTTTTTCTCTCAATTGTTCTTGAGTTCTTACATGTAATATCCATGAATCTGCCATGATTGATATGAAGAAATGAAGATTGATCAGTAATTGTGGACACACATTTTTGTTCGACTTATTTTGGTGAGACAAAAAAAACACACATTTTTGTTCTATTCAATTATGTTTTGTCCCAATCTAATGTCATGCATAATGTGAGACAATAAGTTTTTGTTTTGTCATGTTCTGTTCTATCCCACATATAAAAAAAATGATTAGTTAACAACATACTTTAATAACATTACACGATAGATACTTAGAACAAAGATTAATTAAGAACATATGTTGGGTGACCGCGTAGAGGCTAATTAGCGTGACATTTTACCCGTTATGGCTTACTGGTTTTTTAATCTCATGTCCATTTTATTAGTATTGACATTCAATTAAGATTGATTCAAGGGTTTAGATCTCTTTTTACGTCTCTCATCATAATGTCACTTTTCAACCGAAACCCAACCCTATATAAAGGAACGAAAATCATAATTTTCAAATCGCAAAGACAAAAATCGTAATTTTTAATAGACCACAAGAACCAAAAAACGTAATTTACTCTATTAATTTAATCAATAGGCCCATGAATTTTGTTATTAACAGTTATAATTAGAATTTAAGAGGAATTCAGTACACCTTAGAGATCGACCCTTTTTTGAAGAATGCACGGGCCTTTTATTGACAAAAAACCATCATACCATTCTACTCGATTGTCATCAAAGTTCCCTCATAAACAAGACAATAAAGTAATAGATTCAAATACATCACTTTATTATCTTGGTTGTCAATGATTCAACGATAATGTCAGTCTTTTTAAGATTGACATTGCAACATAAAAAGGTTAAAAATGGGCCTACAAGCAACTCCTTCCTAATTTCCTATAGGTTATCAGTACGAGTCCCTTTAAAAGTATCAGGGATTTTGCTGGCTGTTCTTTAAAGCCCCATAAGATTAATTTAGGTACGCATAAACCGGTTCGAACACCACCAACAGTTACCAAAATAAAAAAACTGGCAATGCCTAGTAATAGTTCATAGTGTTGGCCACAAAACGTGCGAAACCATCACAAAAGCGATTATGATCTTCTCTTGTAGATCAAAGTGGGGGAAAACTTGGTTAACGACTTAAGGAATTTGGGGTACATAAAAAATAAGTGAAACGTTACTACCCATTTGACATGAAGCTTTAAGCAGTAGTAATTTCCAATCTTGAAGCTGGTTGACATTAAACTTTCTCCTTCGATATGTAGTAAATTATGCTTATTTCTTTTGTTCATTTTGTAACTCATCCCATATAATTGTATATTCAACTATGCTTCTTTCCATGTATATTTTGTGGTTGTTTTTTTCAAAAGAAGGTACATAGTTGTCTTTGTTGCTATTTATGCGGTAGCAGATCCAAAATGTTCGTCGAGCGGTTGCACCTTTAAGGTGGATCAAAGACGCAAGTCGCCTCATGTGTTTTTAACTGAATTCCATTGTTTTTAAGGGATTTTTTTAGAGTTCTCTTTTTGTTGATTTCGGGGGAACTTTTTGGTTTTTTAGGTAACGTTCCTTGTATTTTCTAATATCTCGAAGCATCCTCAAAGTTCAAAGAAAACACCTTTCACATCCAAAAAAAAAAAATTTACTTGTGGAAATTAGTTAAGCGAGTGAGCGAGACTCGTCTCGGATATATATATATATATATATATATATATATATATATAGACTTGGGATCATGTGAGACCAAGGGTTTTTCGTGAGACCCGTAAGACCAATTCTCAACCTTTGGATTAGATCTACAATCTGAACATTCATAATCACAGGGTATATTTCAAATGCAACCATGTCCATTTGTACAACCAATACAACCTAATTAATTGAGATATTTATGAAAACGATGATAGTTCATTTATTATGATTTGAATATTTATGGAAGATAACTAAAGTTCATTAAATATGATCAATACTTTATATTAGGAAACAATGAACTTATTTTTATGAAATCACATATTTATCAAATTAAATAAACGATCAAAATTAAGTTGTATTAATTATACAAATATAAAAAATTGCATAATAACTCACACATCTCTTTCTCTCCCTATGCCCCTCTAATCCCCACAATATATTGTGGTTGTACCAAATGTCCTATGGTGTTTTTGTTGCTATATATATGCCTAAGTTTGTTATCTATTTTCTTACATTTTATTTATAACTAAAAGTAGTGCTATAACCGTTAAAACTTAATTTACTTGTTTCACTTCTTTTGTTTAGATATGATAGCAATGTTAGGACATTTTGGTAAATTAGTATTTAACCATTCTCCATATTTTTATTCATTAATGAGTAACTTTCGCTTATGGTCCCTACCGTTTGTTACGCATGTCGGTTCTAAACTTTGAAAACTTGAATTTGGTCCCTCGCATTTGTCCATTTTCCACAAATTCCGTCCCTCATACTAAACGACATCAACTTGTTCCGTTAAAGTTTAATGAGGGTATTCACCCTGATGCCGGAAGTTGTCTTCTGTGTCGAATTTTACTGGCACCGACCAACAGTCTTCTCCGACCAAAGCAGACATCAAAATCAAACCCAAATTAAAATCTCAAAATAAATTTGAAAGCCATAAACATTCAAAATCCTAACTAAACCAAAAACTTATAACCTTAACGAAAAAGAACCCAAATCAAAACCGAGCAGAAACTCAAATAAAAACTCCACGTATTTCACCTTTTTCTCATTCATACCCCTAACTACCACAAGATGCAAATTTCATCCTTTCAAGAGGGATAAGAAGAGAGCAGGGTTGGCCTGGGCTTCAATAGAAGGTGACCGAAACGTTGGATTTCTGAAATTTCATCCTTTCAAAAGGGAGGTATCGTGGATGAGTAAAGATGGATACCAGAGATGGGAGGTGTCGTGGGTGAGGAGAGTTGGGCTTTCAAAATTTCATCCTTTTAGAAGGGAGGTCTTGTGGGTGAGTAGAGATGGAGACCGCTCGAGAAGGCAGATGTAGGGGCCGTTTACTAAACGCTTATCCGGTAAGTGTTTATCGAGTAATTTTTCTCACCGAATGAACATGACAAGAGTCAAGAATCTTACCTGGTAAAAGTGGTGATAAGGATGGAGAGTCTTACCCGGTAAGTGTGGGTGACGACTCTTACCCGAGTAAGCACTTACCGGGTAAATTGTTGCATATAATACCGTTTTGATGTACTACAATCTTATCCGATAAAAATAAATTATAATATTGATTCCTACTGATAAATACTTACCAAGTAAGTATTTGAGTAAACGGCTCCATAGATGGTTTTCTTAGTTGTACTGCAAGGGAAGAGGAACGAAGTATGTGATTGTTATTTCTTTTTTAATCTTTAAACTTAATAAATTTATAATAAGTTTTTTTAATTTAGAAAATAAAAATATTTTAAAAATATATAAAAAAAATTTACCTATTTTTTTCTTAGGTAATGATCCTAAAACCCTCTCAATAAATTTGTATCTTATACATCTCTTAACTATTCAGCAATCTAATTTTATTCTGAATAATTACCAAATAACTATATTTTATTTTACATTATATTATAAAAGTCTTTTAATTATTCTGACTATTTAATCATTTTATAAACAAGTAGGCTAACAAAAATTTGAAACCACATCCATAGAATTTTAATCCTAATTCGATATTTCTAGATCAATGATCAAAATACCCTTTTTCCTTCGACTTCACTTCGTCGTCATGAGGGCGTAAACAAGGAACCAGAAAATGTAATAGGATGATCTGTGTCACTTAGACCCAAAAATCTAGGGTTCTTAAGATGAAACGAAGGAGCAGGGATTCAAGTTCGGTTTTCGAATTTATTGTGTCAATCATCCTTCTTTCGTGGCCGATGGTTTTTCTTCAGAAATCAACAACCGCTTACTTTGGATCAGTTTGCAAATTGCGACTACGTACATAGACAAAGGCTTACGATTGTTTCTGCTTCTGCTATTATTCAGTAAGCTACAAAATTCGTCCCTGTAATCTCGCAAATCTGCAGGTTTTATTGCAATTTTGGTTTACAATGGTCGTTTTCTTACTGTTTACCTCTTCATCTTCACCCTCTTGTTACGTTAAAATGCGTAAATTGTAACTGGAATGGATGGAATACAGAATACTGTTTCTAAGAGTGAATTACATAAAATTTCGTCTCTATCGATGAATATCATCTGATGAATTTTAAGAGGTTGTGATGATGAGTTTGAATCAGTCCGAGTGGATTCGAGCAAGGTTGAGATTGTGGCTAAATTTTAGGTTTTGCAGCCATGGCGGTTAATCTATTCTGAATTGATTATTAATAGTTCTATCCTCTGCGAAAAGTTTGGTATCGTTCATCTTGGCTTAAAAAGTCGATTTCAGAAGTTGAACAAAATCTTCAACAATTCCATCACTGATTTAATGCATGTATTTTCAGTTGTTCTTTTTGTTGTTCACTCCAAAAATCTGGCGATTCAGCTTCAAAATTACAGTTAATTTCGTAATTATAACTTTGATTTTACATAATTTGATTTTGAATCTGTTGCTGAATCCATATACATAATTTGATTTTGAATCTGTTGCTAAAACTCACATAAATAATTGCAGTCATGGTGCCGGATGAAGATGCTGTAAGAATTAAGAGCTATCGTCTGTAGGGAGAGTGGTAGGTGGCGCAGATGGGGTCCAAGGATGTTGAAAAAACGGGTCAGACTTAAATAAAACGAATGATTCTCTATTTAAATTGCTATTATAAATTTATTTTCACATGTTTCAAAATTAAATGTTTCTTTTACATTTTCAGAATTTCAATTTAATTTAGATTTCATTTACCAAATGGTTACAGGGTAAGCGTTTACTGGTAAAAGATACAATTCTTATCGATTAACATTTTCGGTCATCAAAATGGATTGTTCGTAAGCGTGTTGCATCCGGTAAACGCTTAGCGGTAACAGTCTTCTCCCTAACTTACCGGTACCTTATAAGGTAAAATTCTCATTTTCTTACCATGCTCATCTCATAAGATTAGTGACCCATTAAGTTATTTCCCCCTCTCTCTCTATATATATATATACATTATATAATGATATTAAAATAAATAAAATAAGATATAATTTTATGATTTGATTTGTTTAAATTAAAAAATTAAGTATATTAAATACGACTTGATTTTACTGTTTTAATATTTTTGCCTACTTGGGTATGGAAATCTGGTTGAAGTTTATATAGGGATTTGTTCAATTAAGTGATAAAGATAATAGTTTGTATGAATTTTTCATTTGTTTAAAGTTTAACTAGTTGAATTTTAGGTTTTTGAATGTAAAACAATACAAAAACTGAAAATCCTAATTTTAATATGATAAAATTGGAGTTCATTTGTTAGTGGTTTTTAATAATTTTGGTGTTAAAATATCGATAATAAACTTGTTTATTGCGTAGATAGAAAAATAACAATAAAATTAAATCTTATTTAACATAATTAATTTTTTAATTTAAACAAATCAAATCATATAACCATATCTTATTTATTTGCTTAAATAANCTCAATTAACTCAATTCTCATATATATATATATATATATATATAATATTTTACCCAACTACAATTCACCAATACCTCAATTAACTCAATTCTCATGATGCCATCTCGATACCTATTGAGTTTTCTTTTAATATATATATATATATATATATGATTATAAAAGTAATTTATTTTTATTTTTATATAATAAGATTTGTTTTATAAAAATAAGATCATCCAAATAAGATAAGATAACCTGATGAGTCAAGCCCTTTGAGTTAATACAATAAATCTCATCTTCTTTCTTATACACGTGTTCTTATCCCAATCTTTTAATTTCTCATCATTGTGAGATATCTTAAATTCAACAATAATTCACCAACACCTCAATACTTCTTGGATTTTCCTTTAATATATAGATTACTTTAATTAACCTATAACCCTTTTTCTAATTCTTATACTCTCAAATTTAAGAAGAAAAGAAATGAGTTTTATTGATTTAAAATTATTTTATATAATTTTTTTAAGAACAATTAAATCATAAAATTATATCTTTTCTTATTTATTTTGATATTATTAATATATATATATATATATATATATATGTATGTGTGTGTTATTATTTTTACTTTCTTATAAGAAAAAGACAAAGCAATAGATAAAAGAATAAAATGCTCTTAGATTTAACGGAGTTAATGTAGACGCTAGTCAAAAGGGCCATGAACAAGATAAATTGAATACTAAAAGGACCAAACCCATCATAAGGACCCTCCTAAAAGAATATGAAAACACAAAGTTCAAATCTACAATTCACTTTTTTTTTTTTACCTTTTACCAATTTTATTTAAAAGACAATTGTATAATTTATACATTATATTTTAGTCCATAAAAATTGAAAGAATATACCGAGTAAGGGACTGTTTACCAAACACTTACCCGGTTTAGTGCTTACTAAGTCACATTACCTCACCGGATGAATATGGTAAGGATTAAGAATCTTACCTGGTAAGAGCGAGACAAGGACCATGAGTCTTACTCGGTAAGTGAGAACGGTGACTCTTACCACGGTAAGTGCTTACCAGATGAATTGTTGTATACAATGTCGTTTTAATGGATTAAAATCTTACCCAGTAAGTAAATAATAATGTTAAATTTTATCGATAAGCACTTATCGAGCAAGTGTCTGGTAAACGGCCTTGAGTTATGTTTTTCGTGCCCGTGGTTCTTTCTAACATTTACAACAAACTGATGTAGTATGGGGTTGGGAATAATCAATGTCCGTAGTGAGTTTGAAATTGGCAGATGGTTCCAGAACTCCTGTCTGACTTGACTTTGATGACAAATAACTGCTTGCATAAGATAATAAAAGGTCATCATGTTCACCCATTGGCCATGGATATATATTATATGATTATGCATGCATTTGTCTCCGGGGTTGTTGGGTCTGAAGGAGAGTATGGAGCAATAATTTTCTATTTAAGACACTAATACGCCATCTTCACATCGAGTCAACCCATAATAGCAAGAAATCTCGAGATGAGCGATTCACCAAGTGCGCTTGATATTTCTGCAGGAAAACAAGACTCGAAGGACCAGGACGCATCAAATGGTGATAAAAAAAAGTCTCTGGAGATGGCCGATCCTTGTGGTGCACGAATAGAAGACTTGAAGTACCTGTACGCATCAAATGTTAACGTCTCCAACTTTGTTTCCGAGAAACTTTCCGGCGACCGAAAGTACCATGTCTGGAAGGCGCAGATGGTTTGCCTCATGGAGACTCAGAAAATGCACGGCATCGTAGATCCCAAATTTGTTGGTCCGGAGGCCAAGGACGCAGATATCGTCAAACAGTACGACAATCTTCTGAGAGGTTGGATTTTTGGGTCACTGAGCGAAGATGTACTAAGCACTGTTGTAGACCTCGATTCTGCAAGAGCTGTTTGGAAGAA
>NW_020200903.1:95095-101557 GCF_001531365.2 Cynara cardunculus var. scolymus
GAATTGGCTACAAAAGACGATCAAGTATTGATGGCTATGGCTAGAACTTTTCCAAGTGAGCTTGGTTTTGGGGAAAGATTGATCTATCCATGTATATCTCCAATCTTTTTTCGAGAACTTCCATAGAATCAGAAGATACATCATGTATTCCTTTATTGATGTTGATACTACTCTTGCAGCTTTGAACAACGTCAGAAGAAAAATTGTCAAGAGATGTTCTTTGCTGTTTTATTCGTACGAATTTTTGTGTGCAAGCGCCAAAGATATCTTATGGGCGATGAGAAGATTTAAAAGCAACTATTACAGTGGGTTGTTCCCAGAAATGGTCCTAATATTACTTGGTGAGCTGCTGATAACAAAAAATGCAATATGGAGATCAGTTGAAATGCTTGAAACTCGTTCTAGTCGACTCTGATAAACTTTCTATTTCCTGTGCAGTTCCAGCAGCTATGTTTTATCCAATATATCAATTGATTCGTCTCTTCATCTTAGTGCTTCTTTACCCCTTCATTGTGCTGTATTTCCTCCTATGGAAGGTTTTAGCTACTGTAGGCAAGTGAACATAGTGTCAATATGCTCATGAACAGATCGGTTTTAAGATGGAAACTTGAGAGAATTTCCATTAACTTTAGAATGATCGTGTTTTAACTTAATTTATTACATTGCAGTGGCGCCAATTAAGCTTGTAGAAAAGAAGAAAAACGACTACAAAGAAGCTAAAGAGATTTTGAAGTTGGTATGTGATCATATTGATAGGTTGGGCTTCTCTGGTTCTCACCATCCCTGTTACAGCAGACCAATTCTTGAAGCTGCATGTCAAGGTGCTTATGAAGTTGTTGATGAGATTCTATCTCGATTCCCCAAAGCAATCGATTGTAAGAATCAAAACGGGCTTAACATCATTCAGTTAGCAGTGATAAACCGTTCAGAAAAAGTCTACAACCTTATCTATCACATAGTTGAGCGTAAAGACTTTTATAGAACGGTTATGGATTCCTCTAAGAACAATATTTTACACCTGGCCGGAAGATTGGCACCTTCACGTATACTAAGCCGTACTACAGGAGCTGCACTGCAACTACAACGGGAACTGCAATGGCGTGAGGTATGTTCCAAACAAGTTAAAAACTATCATGTTGTTTTGCTCTTCACACTGCTATAAAATCGGGTTTATATGATGCAAAAAATGTCAGGAAGTGTCAAAATAGACTTCTTTACAGGACCAAATTCATTTTCGGTCATTCTTTTTTTTACTATTTTAGCAACTTTTCTATATTTGTGTGTACTATATAAAAGTGTTACTATAAGTTTATTGGACTCTTTTGGCATCTTAACAAGCTTTTTTTAGGACAATTAGGGGCCGTTTACCAAACACTTACCCGGTAAGTGCTTACTGGTAAAATTTAACACTATTATTTACTTATTGGGTAAGATTTTAGTCCACCAAAATAACATCGTATGCAACAATTTATCCAGTAAGCGCTTACCATGGTAAGAGTCGTCGCCCTCATTTACCGGGTAAGACTCTTGGTCCTTGTCTCGCTCTTACCGGGTAAGATTCTTGATCCTTACCATATTCATCTAGTGAGGTAACGTGACTTGGTAAGCGCTTACCCGGATAAACGTTTGGTAAACGGCCCCTTAGATATAAAACGTCCAATTAATTTTTTATGACATTATTTGAAAAAGTAACAAGTGTCCTATAAAAAGACGTGTTCATAGCATCCAAAGTGTTCTACAAAAAAGCTAATATGATATTTTAATTTAGAAGTGCCATATTGAACATGTCGAGATGTCCAAAAACTGTCTTATAAACTTGTTACAACACTTGTACATAGGACGCATGTCTGTTCGGCCCTATAAACTGAAGTTTTATAATCTATTAGGATGCTTATATATTTTTGTCGTCCTATAAACCCAATAATATTGTAGTGTCGGTTTCACAAAGCTGAACTCGTTGAATCCTATAGGAATTGGAGAAATTTGTGTTTCCAGCATACATCACTGAAGAGAACATCTTTAAGGACACACCAGAAATGGTGTTTACAAGGGAACACGAGAACTTGGTGAAGGAAGGGGAAAAGTGGATGAAAACCACAGCGGAATCATGCAGTATCACCGCAGCACTAATTACCACAATCGTATTTGCAGCAGCAATTACGGTACCAGGTGGAAGCAATCAAGAAACAGGTATTCCCGTGTTTAAGGGAACCGTTCCTTTCACTATCTTTGCGGTATCTGATGCAATCTCGTTATTTGCATCCGCTACTGCACTTTTAGTTTTCTTGTCAATCCTGACCGCACGTTTTTCAGAACAAGATTTTCTTGTTAGTTTACCAAGACGGCTGATTATTGGTCTTTGCACATTGTTCCTTTCTACAACTATGATGATGATAGCGTTTAGTGCGACGTTGTTCCTTGTGTTTGTTGATCAAAGGAACTGGATGTTGGGTCCAATAGGTGGACTAACTTGCCTACCGATTGCAGTTTTCGTGACTCTACAATTCCCGCTTGTGGTAGACTTGTTCCGATCAACGTATTTTCCCATCTTTGGTAAGCAAAGTTACATAGAGCGTGGTAAATTTAATCCGAATAACATCCAATATTTTTTTGGTAATCGGGGCATCGAGTATGTATTGGAATGATTTGTTGTATATGCAATTTCGAGTTGAGTAATCAGAAGAGGGGAGAATAGTGAACAGTTTAAGAACCTGTTGTGTATGTTCATCAAATTTTGTAACCGATATGTATGTTTGATTGGCTTAATTAATCACCTACAAGTTCAGTTGTTGATTGCGGTCCTTATTCGACAGTCGATGGTTCACCATAGAATGGCCAAAAATGGGTCCTGAATCGGACCAGGCCTAAATCGGTCCCAGTCCCTAACACTAATCCCTTAACCAATTTTGACGTAACTGCTTCCAATCAAAAACTTAAGGCTCGTTTAACGTATTTTGTAATCGGTTATGAGGACTTGTCTTGGTCCTATGTATTTTTTTTTTGTAAATTCGAACTTTTACTTAATTTTTTTTTATTTTTTTCTAAAAAATTATTCTAATACACTTGAAAATATGTAATTGAGACATACACTTAAAAAACACGTTTTTGTGAGAAATACGAGCTGAAAAATTGAATTATAGCAAGAATTGTGAACGTATGTGAGTTGGTATTTTTTCTCATACACCATATGACTTGTATATAGTGAATAGAGGATAAATGGAAAAAAAATGTGAAAAACATCATATGATTGTTAGATATCGGTAATAAAACAATAATATTTTTGAAAAATCAGGTCGGTCCCTCGACGAGCCCATAATCAGTCCTTGACCGGCCAGGCCGGGCCTTCTTTTTGACGAAAAGTGTAACCGGTATCTGTAGGTCCCAATCTTTTCCGGGCCAAACCAGTCCTCCATCGGTCCTATGCCTGGCTGGACCCATTTGACCATCTCTGATTCACCACCATACAAGACATATGAGCTATTTGACCAGAGATAAAGTGTCAGGCTGTTAATATAAACTAAACAAGACTAGCCCGACACTTGCATTAAAGTTTATGAAATCAACAATTGTGCATGAAATTTAAAATCATAGAATCACAATTGTACTCGATGAGACTTCAATTTTGAAAGCACAACTAAGCATCAGTTCCTAAAATGTAGCATTTTGATACTTCAGATTATAATATTCGTATGACATCTCAATCGATCATAGTGTTTTTTCAACCTCGTGGTTGTATAAAGGTTGCATATTTATTTGAGTAAAAGATTGATTAACGACAATTCTGAATGGCGCCACACGGAACCCACCCTTAGGAACCACATGTGATGAGACATTTCAGAGCTGATTCAACGGTTGACGCTAACAAAAGGGTTCAAGCATGTCCCCCGCATGATTCAAACTTGAATTTGTTGTGTATCTAAGCAAAGTTGTGCCACCTCTATGCCAACTGAACTAAAATCCTTCAAAGAAGATGGAGATGAAGGAAATGCCTATTTGAGGTTTGATTTGAAATAAGCGAAGAGGGGCCCTTTGGCCCATTAACTCAAAGCCAACACTCGAAAGAGGAAATCGAAACATGAAACATACTGTTCATTAATGCACGTTCCTTTAAATTCAAGAATACATATCAAGATTTTTTAAAGTACAATAAAACCTCTTTATCTCTTAAAACTTTTACGTTATAACTGTTCAAAAATAATGAACCAATAAAGATTGCTTTTGGAAGCATTTCTCTGAATTTCAGATGATTACTTGCATTCATATTTGTGCTGAGTTGAGCTGTCTTAGAAGTGTATATTGTATCAAACTATAAAATATATTCCATTTTAAGCCATATTTTTCTTTTTTAGGTGTTACAAAACCTTAAATTGTTGATTGCCATTGGTACGATGTCTTGTATCATGCCAATTCTTGAAAATGAAGTTAATTGGGATCTGTCTTTTGGTTGGACAACCTACTGACATTTTCCTTCTAAATCCATGATCTCAGAATAAGTTTTAGCATACTCCTTTCGTACATCATAATGATACTTCACTACGCAAGAATGTCATTAAATTTGTCTTTACGTTAAGTTGTTAACAGAACCTCATTTAATGTCGATTGCCTAAATAGAATCGGTATTTGGAATCTTAGGGACCGTTTACCAAACACTTACTTGGTAAGTGCTTAAAGCATAAATTCCTCATCGGATGAACATGAGAAGGGTCAAGAATCTTACCGGGTAAGAGCAATGAGAAGAATGAAAAGTCTTACCTGATAAGTGATGATGACCGACTCTTACCCAGGTAAGTGCTTATCTAGTAAATTGTTGCATTCGATATGCTTTGATGTACTAAAATCTTATGCATCTAAATAAATTATAGTGTTGATTCCTATTGATTAGCGCTTACCGGGTAAGCATTTGGGTAAACGGCCCCTTAATTGAATAAACTATTTAATCAAATCCTTATTTTTTTTTTGCTTTAATATGGTTGGTACAAAAATGTCAAATATAATGTTGCTCGTACAATCACAACACATGTAATGCTAATTATACACACGTTCTTAAAAAAACGACTGGATATGACAGTTTTTGTAAAATAAAGAAAACACAACCCATGTTTTATTTATGACTAGAAAGATACTCGTACAATGCAGCGATATACATCTCGATTTTAATGTTTCGTTTTTTCTTTTGTCTCAGTAGATGTTATAATACAGTTTTATGTGATTTTGATTATTAAGAAAGCGATAATGTTTTTATTTTTGAATAAAATATTAAATATGAAGATATATCATAACAAATTGAAAAAAAAAACGTTGATATTAGTACCAAACTAACTATTTAAAATTTCTCTAATTCATTTATTCTATTATAATTTTTTATAAAGATAATAATTAAATAGTTTCTTAGAACTTTATGATTATCATAATTATATTTTAGATTTTTTATATTTAAAATAAGATATTTATCATTTATTTGATAATGTTTATCTACAGTTAGTCACACAAATTTAATTATGAAACTTTAAAAAACTGTACATATATACAATATACTTGTAATCTTGAATTTTAAATAATATGAATCAATAAGCAGTACTTTATGCTTAAAAAATGGTTTTTAAATTTTTTTTTTTCAAATGTTTTATAATATAATATTAGATACAGTTTTTTTTTTTAATTTCTTAGATAATATATATAGGATTTATCTTCATACCATTTACACAATATGGACACCTTTTATAAATGCATTTATTGTGCAAGTGTATTTGTCCAACGTTTTAATAATTCAAAATAACTGCATCTTCTTCGTCATTGTGATTGGTATCCATTTATTGCTTTCAAAATTTCACGTGTTTGTCATATGCTATTTTTTTTTATTGTAGTGTTTGGTAACCATTTATTACTCCAAAATTTTACTAATCCAAGATTTATACTTGACTAGTTGTGTATCCGTGCAATGCGGCGGGAGCCATGAATTTTAACGATTTTGAAGTTCCACTGGTTTTATATAAGATAAGATTTAACGATGATATATGTTACACTTGGTCTTTACATATTAATACAATTTGAATAAATAAGAGTTATGGTTTCAATTACAGATTATCGCTGAAAAAAATTATATGACAGTTTAAAATCCAATATATTTAAAATCCAACATATTTAAACGACTCCACAAATGTATTCGATTTACAATAAGAGCAAAGAACCAAGAAACTTGAGTTTTAAGATAAACACTCAAAACCAATAAAGAAAACTACAAATTTGACAGATCATAAGTTGTGGAAAGACAAAAAAAGATGGGTTTTAGAATGAAATTTTAACTGCTTACCCTCTTTCTTGTCCAGAAACTCAGATTAAGGTTGAATTAATACATGTATATATATATATTTCAAAAAAACCCAAGAACATATTATACAGTGCAATTTGGATAGCTTAACCCCAAAATATATAGTATGTATATAAATAAATAACTATAAAAGT
>NW_020200904.1:0-1319 GCF_001531365.2 Cynara cardunculus var. scolymus
ATTTTGAATATGGATTTTCATCTTATTAATCTGTTTAATGCATGTTTGATGAATKACCTCATCATTCATCTGAGAATCTTCTCCAGTTAATGCACTTTCAGTGTTAGCCATCAAGCACATGTGTGCAACAGCCTCAGCCTCTTCTTCCTCATCAGTAAAATTTAGCCAATGCTCATCCTCGGCCATCAGAGCTTTGCCAGCTTCTTTTTGCTTGGACAGAAGAAATTTATTCTTGTAATAGTCGGAATCTCGGTTTACCGGCTTCTTACAATCAATAGCAAAATGACCTAACTTGCCACAGTTAAAGCATTTTGTATGCTCATCAGCTACTGCTTTGCTATATTTCTTTCCTTCTTYTGGYTTTCKCTCGTACTTCTTCTCGAATCTTTTCTCTTCGTATTTCTTCTTCTCTCCGAACTTGTCCTTGTAGTCATACTTCGATCCGGATGAGAATCGTTGATTATTCGAGTGTGGCCGTTTGATGAACTTATACTTCTTGAAAGCTTTGGTCAGCATTGCCATAACTTGCTTTACTTCAGAATCAGATTATGAGCTGTTACTGTCTTCTTGCTTAGATTCGCTAGACGAACTAACTTCAACAATCTTTTTTCCAGCTCTGCTTTTAAACTTCTTTTCCTTTTTCTCAGTTATAAGAGCTAATGGATCAGAAACTTCCTTTTCCTTCTTATTAGATTTACAGATCTCCAAAACATCTTGTTCATTCTATTTCAGAGTTTCATATATTTCATGCATATCAATATCAGATAACTGTTTGTTGAATCTGATATTATTTGCAAATGTTTTCCAATCTGGTTGAAGATTGTTAAGGAACTTAACATTTATCTCGATAGTAGTTTTGGAGATTTTGTTCTTCATAAGCTCATTCAGCAGCATGACAAGACGGTTATACATATCATCAAGACTTTCTCCCTCTCTAGCCTTGAATTCCTCATACGCTGAAATGCAGTTAGTGATCTTTAGTTGAGTTCCAACTTTAGAGCCCATCATCATTTTCTCTATTTGAATCCACATGTTGTGACCTGATGATTTGTAGCTATCAATACTGGTATAGATATCATTGGTCAGTGCTTGCATCATGTACGATTTGCAAAGCACGTCAGCATGTGCTCTCTCTTTTTGTTGAGGATCATATTGATCTTTTGTTAAACGTACTTTCTGTGCAGGAACACCAAGTACATTATCAGAATCTGACTCTACAAAGAATTCAGCTGGACCTTTTAATAGAGATTCCATGATCTGTTCTCCTTCTTTCAATCTTTCAATAAAATTCAAGAATCTATCTCTCCATTGATTGTAAT
>NW_020200904.1:1854-4199 GCF_001531365.2 Cynara cardunculus var. scolymus
TCAAACACTTGTACCAATCAAAGTCAAAAGATATGAAATCGATCAAAAGTCAATCACCGTTCAAAATTCAAACACCGTTCAAGACAAATACCGCTCAYTTACCAAGCGGATTCCTAAACCGCACACTTACCAATATCCGATCAAGTTACCAAAACCTTACCAGCCGGATATTTTTAAACCGCTTACAAGTCCTCTCAAGTGTTATCCGGTTTATCATTAATCCGCACAAGTTATGTTCGGTTTACTAGCCGGATTAGCTAAACCGTTCAAGTAATCCTTCCAAGTGTTGTCCGGTTTTACCTATATCAAAAACAACTAAAACCACACGGATTGTTAAACCGCACAAGTCTTATCCGGATAGAAATTCAACCAAAAACATAAAATTTCATACTTTTTCCAAAAAAATGGATCAAAACATGATAAATATGAGTTTTTTATGAACTTTTTCCAGAAAGCCAAAAAACGATTTTGGGCAATTACAGCCTCAAAACTTGTGTAAAACACAAAATGGTGTGAATCAAAGTTGTTTAGAATGCAAAACCGAAACTCACGATACAAATTTTGAACAATAACACTCAAAGATTAAACAGTTTTGGCACAAAAACCAATCCGGTCAGAAAAAAATCAAGAACAGTGAAGAACAGTGATGAATCAGATCGAAAAAATATAAAAGAAATTCGTGCAAAATGTGTAAAATGGATATCTTCAAATCCAAACTGCTGCAGCTTGCTCTGATACCAATTGTGGAGTCCAGATTTCATACAAATCTTGATATGATCTTCGTAGATTGATATGAACACTAAGAATGATGTAAGTAATGATTAGAAGAGAGAGAGAGAATTACATCAGTCAAATCTTGATTTCAGTGTTAATGACAAAAGCTCTAATTACAATTACAAGGAAATTCCTATTTATACTAGGAAAGTAAAGACTAAAATATTACAAATAAAACTATTCTAAGGAGAAACTTGAATACAACTTTTAAGCTCTAATCTTGAACCCAACAAGAAGCTTGGATGACAATACCGTCTGAAATTGCCAAAGAATGGGTGAGAACAATTGGGGGCAAAACAAGGATATCAGTAAAGATTGGTGCTACGTTTTTAGAACTTTTGTGAAGTAGAACATTTTTAGAACTTTTATGTGAGGTTTTTTGGATGACAATTTGGTGCCACGTTTTTTGGACATATGATGTTTTTGGTTACAATTAATTATATGTATGTGGCTATGGATTTATAATATGTATATGACTTGGATTTATGATAAGCATTGGTTATTTATGTTTATTTTATGCATTATTTTTTGGATTTATAATGTTTTTTTTTTTTTTGGATTTACAATATGCCTCTTTATTTTAGTAGATATGTTGATTTTGAGTAAGAAATGATGATCGTAGTCCTATATATATATATATATATATATATATGTAAGACGACGGAGAAATGCTTCAGAAAGAATAGAAAGAATGCCCGATAATACATCGGCACTGAGCGGATATGCGTACACCCAAGAGCTATTAACCGGACCTAGTACGCAATGTCAAGAGTTGATGTGCCTTTCACGTGAAGAATATATATTGTTATGCAATCATTTTAGACAAAGAATTGGGTGAAAGACGGTAGACATGTTAGTGTCGAAGAGAAAATGGCAATGTTTTTGACGATGATCGGCCATAACGAGCGTTACAGAGTGATTAAATGTAGATTTCAACGCTCTACAAGAATTGTTCATATTTGTTTCCATGAATTTTTACTGGGTATGATGGAATTCGTAAGAGAAATAGTGGTGCCAACAACTTCTGATACAACTTTAAATACGTCAAGTCATCAAAGACGTTTAAGAGAAATATTTCCAGTAATATTTATTATTGATGTTTTAAAGTTGTATATAAATACACACACTCATATACATGTATTTAATCTTTATTATAGTTAATGAATGGTGCAATAGGTGCTCTAGACGGTACCCTTATACATGCAATTGTGCGAGCTAGTCATCAAACTGCTTACAGGGGAAGAGGAGGCGTCGATGCTATCAAAATGTTCTAGGAATTTGTGATTTCAACATGATATTCACTTTTGTTTGGGCTGGATGGGAAGGTATAGCGTATGATTCTAGAATACTTAGGGAAGTTGTTTTTAACCCAAGATCCGGTTTTCCCTTTCCACCACAAGGTGTAAACATTCTCAATTTGTAATTTGTTTTTTTATTTGTATATTATATGATTGATGTGGGTGGTTTTTCAGATAAATATTATCTTTGTGATGCTGCGTACGCCAATGCTCGTGGATTTTTGGCTCCATATCGTAACACAAGGTATTGGTTGGCAGATTTTCGACGTCGAC